>NW_026063272.1:235000-236140 GCF_024362695.1 Pectinophora gossypiella | reverse complement strand
CTGTCTGTCTGTCTGTCTGTCTGTCTGTCTGTCTGTCTGTCTGTCTGTCTGTCTGTCTGTCTGTCTGTCTGTCTGTCTGTCTGTCTGTCTGTCTGTCTGTCTGTCTGTCTGTCTGTCTGTCTGTCTGTCTGTCTGTCTGTCTGTCTGTCTGTCTGTCTGTCTGTCTGTCTGTCTGTCTGTCTGTCTGTCTGTCTGTCTGTCTGTCTGTCTGTCTGTCTGTCTGTCTGTCTGTCTGTCTGTCTGTCTGTCTGTCTGTCTGTCTGTCTGTCTGTCTGTCTGTCTGTCTGTCTGTCGGTCTGTCTGTCTGTCTGTCTGTCTGTCTGTCTGTCTGTCTGTCTGTCTGTCTGTCTGTCTGTCTGTCTGTCTGTCTGTCTGTCTGTCTGTCTGTCTGTCTGTCTGTCTGTCTGTCTGTCTGTCTGTCTGTCTGTCTGTCTGTCTGTCTGTCTGTCTGTCTGTCTGTCTGTCTGTCTGTCTGTCTGTCTGTCTGTCTGTCTGTCTGTCTGTCTGTCTGTCTGTCTGTCTGTCTGTCTGTCTGTCTGTCTGTCTGTCTGTCTGTCTGTCTGTCTGTCTGTCTGTCTGTCTGTCTGTCTGTCTGTCTGTCTGTCTGTCTGTCTGTCTGTCTGTCTGTCTGTCTGTCTGTCTGTCTGTCTGTCTGTCTGTCTGTCTGTCTGTCTGTCTGTCTGTCTGTCTGTCTGTCTGTCTGTCTGTCTGTCTGTCTGTCTGTCTGTCTGTCTGTCTGTCTGTCTGTCTGTCTGTCTGTCTGTCTGTCTGTCTGTCTGTCTGTCTGTCTGTCTGTCTGTCTGTCTGTCTGTCTGTCTGTCTGTCTGTCTGTCTGTCTGTCTGTCTGTCTGTCTGTCTGTCTGTCTGTCTGTCTGTCTGTCTGTCTGTCTGTCTGTCTGTCTGTCTGTCTGTCTGTCTGTCTGTCTGTCTGTCTGTCTGTCTGTCTGTCTGTCTGTCTGTCTGTCTGTCTGTCTGTCTGTCTGTCTGTCTGTCTGTCTGTCTGTCTGTCTGTCTGTCTGTCTGTCTGTCTGTCTGTCTGTCTGTCTGTCTGTCTGTCTGTCTGTCTGTCTGTCTGTCTGTCTGTCTGTCTGTCTGTCTGTCTGTCTGTCTGTCTGTCTGTCTGTCTGTCTGTCTGTCTGT
>NW_026063272.1:0-230000 GCF_024362695.1 Pectinophora gossypiella | reverse complement strand
CTGTCTGTCTGTCTGTCTGTCTGTCTGTCTGTCTGTCTGTCTGTCTGTCTGTCTGTCTGTCTGTCTGTCTGTCTGTCTGTCTGTCTGTCTGTCTGTCTGTCTGTCTGTCTGTCTGTCTGTCTGTCTGTCTGTCTGTCTGTCTGTCTGTCTGTCTGTCTGTCTGTCTGTCTGTCTGTCTGTCTGTCTGTCTGTCTGTCTGTCTGTCTGTCTGTCTGTCTGTCTGTCTGTCTGTCTGTCTGTCTGTCTGTCTGTCTGTCTGTCTGTCTGTCTGTCTGTCTGTCTGTCTGTCTGTCTGTCTGTCTGTCTGTCTGTCTGTCTGTCTGTCTGTCTGTCTGTCTGTCTGTCTGTCTGTCTGTCTGTCTGTCTGTCTGTCTGTCTGTCTGTCTGTCTGTCTGTCTGTCTGTCTGTCTGTCTGTCTGTCTGTCTGTCTGTCTGTCTGTCTGTCTGTCTGTCTGTCTGTCTGTCTGTCTGTCTGTCTGTCTGTCTGTCTGTCTGTCTGTCTGTCTGTCTGTCTGTCTGTCTGTCTGTCTGTCTGTCTGTCTGTCTGTCTGTCTGTCTGTCTGTCTGTCTGTCTGTCTGTCTGTCTGTCTGTCTGTCTGTCTGTCTGTCTGTCTGTCTGTCTGTCTGTCTGTCTGTCTGTCTGTCTGTCTGTCTGTCTGTCTGTCTGTCTGTCTGTCTGTCTGTCTGTCTGTCTGTCTGTCTGTCTGTCTGTCTGTCTGTCTGTCTGTCTGTCTGTCTGTCTGTCTGTCTGTCTGTCTGTCTGTCTGTCTGTCTGTCTGTCTGTCTGTCTGTCTGTCTGTCTGTCTGTCTGTCTGTCTGTCTGTCTGTCTGTCTGTCTGTCTGTCTGTCTGTCTGTCTGTCTGTCTGTCTGTCTGTCTGTCTGTCTGTCTGTCTGTCTGTCTGTCTGTCTGTCTGTCTGTCTGTCTGTCTGTCTGTCTGTCTGTCTGTCTGTCTGTCTGTCTGTCTGTCTGTCTGTCTGTCTGTCTGTCTGTCTGTCTGTCTGTCTGTCTGTCTGTCTGTCTGTCTGTCTGTCTGTCTGTCTGTCTGTCTGTCTGTCTGTCTGTCTGTCTGTCTGTCTGTCTGTCTGTCTGTCTGTCTGTCTGTCTGTCTGTCTGTCTGTCTGTCTGTCTGTCTGTCTGTCTGTCTGTCTGTCTGTCTGTCTGTCTGTCTGTCTGTCTGTCTGTCTGTCTGTCTGTCTGTCTGTCTGTCTGTCTGTCTGTCTGTCTGTCTGTCTGTCTGTCTGTCTGTCTGTCTGTCTGTCTGTCTGTCTGTCTGTCTGTCTGTCTGTCTGTCTGTCTGTCTGTCTGTCTGTCTGTCTGTCTGTCTGTCTGTCTGTCTGTCTGTCTGTCTGTCTGTCTGTCTGTCTGTCTGTCTGTCTGTCTGTCTGTCTGTCTGTCTGTCTGTCTGTCTGTCTGTCTGTCTGTCTGTCTGTCTGTCTGTCTGTCTGTCTGTCTGTCTGTCTGTCTGTCTGTCTGTCTGTCTGTCTGTCTGTCTGTCTGTCTGTCTGTCTGTCTGTCTGTCTGTCTGTCTGTCTGTCTGTCTGTCTGTCTGTCTGTCTGTCTGTCTGTCTGTCTGTCTGTCTGTCTGTCTGTCTGTCTGTCTGTCTGTCTGTCTGTCTGTCTGTCTGTCTGTCTGTCTGTCTGTCTGTCTGTCTGTCTGTCTGTCTGTCTGTCTGTCTGTCTGTCTGTCTGTCTGTCTGTCTGTCTGTCTGTCTGTCTGTCTGTCTGTCTGTCTGTCTGTCTGTCTGTCTGTCTGTCTGTCTGTCTGTCTGTCTGTCTGTCTGTCTGTCTGTCTGTCTGTCTGTCTGTCTGTCTGTCTGTCTGTCTGTCTGTCTGTCTGTCTGTCTGTCTGTCTGTCTGTCTGTCTGTCTGTCTGTCTGTCTGTCTGTCTGTCTGTCTGTCTGTCTGTCTGTCTGTCTGTCTGTCTGTCTGTCTGTCTGTCTGTCTGTCTGTCTGTCTGTCTGTCTGTCTGTCTGTCTGTCTGTCTGTCTGTCTGTCTGTCTGTCTGTCTGTCTGTCTGTCTGTCTGTCTGTCTGTCTGTCTGTCTGTCTGTCTGTCTGTCTGTCTGTCTGTCTGTCTGTCTGTCTGTCTGTCTGTCTGTCTGTCTGTCTGTCTGTCTGTCTGTCTGTCTGTCTGTCTGTCTGTCTGTCTGTCTGTCTGTCTGTCTGTCTGTCTGTCTGTCTGTCTGTCTGTCTGTCTGTCTGTCTGTCTGTCTGTCTGTCTGTCTGTCTGTCTGTCTGTCTGTCTGTCTGTCTGTCTGTCTGTCTGTCTGTCTGTCTGTCTGTCTGTCTGTCTGTCTGTCTGTCTGTCTGTCTGTCTGTCTGTCTGTCTGTCTGTCTGTCTGTCTGTCTGTCTGTCTGTCTGTCTGTCTGTCTGTCTGTCTGTCTGTCTGTCTGTCTGTCTGTCTGTCTGTCTGTCTGTCTGTCTGTCTGTCTGTCTGTCTGTCTGTCTGTCTGTCTGTCTGTCTGTCTGTCTGTCTGTCTGTCTGTCTGTCTGTCTGTCTGTCTGTCTGTCTGTCTGTCTGTCTGTCTGTCTGTCTGTCTGTCTGTCTGTCTGTCTGTCTGTCTGTCTGTCTGTCTGTCTGTCTGTCTGTCTGTCTGTCTGTCTGTCTGTCTGTCTGTCTGTCTGTCTGTCTGTCTGTCTGTCTGTCTGTCTGTCTGTCTGTCTGTCTGTCTGTCTGTCTGTCTGTCTGTCTGTCTGTCTGTCTGTCTGTCTGTCTGTCTGTCTGTCTGTCTGTCTGTCTGTCTGTCTGTCTGTCTGTCTGTCTGTCTGTCTGTCTGTCTGTCTGTCTGTCTGTCTGTCTGTCTGTCTGTCTGTCTGTCTGTCTGTCTGTCTGTCTGTCTGTCTGTCTGTCTGTCTGTCTGTCTGTCTGTCTGTCTGTCTGTCTGTCTGTCTGTCTGTCTGTCTGTCTGTCTGTCTGTCTGTCTGTCTGTCTGTCTGTCTGTCTGTCTGTCTGTCTGTCTGTCTGTCTGTCTGTCTGTCTGTCTGTCTGTCTGTCTGTCTGTCTGTCTGTCTGTCTGTCTGTCTGTCTGTCTGTCTGTCTGTCTGTCTGTCTGTCTGTCTGTCTGTCTGTCTGTCTGTCTGTCTGTCTGTCTGTCTGTCTGTCTGTCTGTCTGTCTGTCTGTCTGTCTGTCTGTCTGTCTGTCTGTCTGTCTGTCTGTCTGTCTGTCTGTCTGTCTGTCTGTCTGTCTGTCTGTCTGTCTGTCTGTCTGTCTGTCTGTCTGTCTGTCTGTCTGTCTGTCTGTCTGTCTGTCTGTCTGTCTGTCTGTCTGTCTGTCTGTCTGTCTGTCTGTCTGTCTGTCTGTCTGTCTGTCTGTCTGTCTGTCTGTCTGTCTGTCTGTCTGTCTGTCTGTCTGTCTGTCTGTCTGTCTGTCTGTCTGTCTGTCTGTCTGTCTGTCTGTCTGTCTGTCTGTCTGTCTGTCTGTCTGTCTGTCTGTCTGTCTGTCTGTCTGTCTGTCTGTCTGTCTGTCTGTCTGTCTGTCTGTCTGTCTGTCTGTCTGTCTGTCTGTCTGTCTGTCTGTCTGTCTGTCTGTCTGTCTGTCTGTCTGTCTGTCTGTCTGTCTGTCTGTCTGTCTGTCTGTCTGTCTGTCTGTCTGTCTGTCTGTCTGTCTGTCTGTCTGTCTGTCTGTCTGTCTGTCTGTCTGTCTGTCTGTCTGTCTGTCTGTCTGTCTGTCTGTCTGTCTGTCTGTCTGTCTGTCTGTCTGTCTGTCTGTCTGTCTGTCTGTCTGTCTGTCTGTCTGTCTGTCTGTCTGTCTGTCTGTCTGTCTGTCTGTCTGTCTGTCTGTCTGTCTGTCTGTCTGTCTGTCTGTCTGTCTGTCTGTCTGTCTGTCTGTCTGTCTGTCTGTCTGTCTGTCTGTCTGTCTGTCTGTCTGTCTGTCTGTCTGTCTGTCTGTCTGTCTGTCTGTCTGTCTGTCTGTCTGTCTGTCTGTCTGTCTGTCTGTCTGTCTGTCTGTCTGTCTGTCTGTCTGTCTGTCTGTCTGTCTGTCTGTCTGTCTGTCTGTCTGTCTGTCTGTCTGTCTGTCTGTCTGTCTGTCTGTCTGTCTGTCTGTCTGTCTGTCTGTCTGTCTGTCTGTCTGTCTGTCTGTCTGTCTGTCTGTCTGTCTGTCTGTCTGTCTGTCTGTCTGTCTGTCTGTCTGTCTGTCTGTCTGTCTGTCTGTCTGTCTGTCTGTCTGTCTGTCTGTCTGTCTGTCTGTCTGTCTGTCTGTCTGTCTGTCTGTCTGTCTGTCTGTCTGTCTGTCTGTCTGTCTGTCTGTCTGTCTGTCTGTCTGTCTGTCTGTCTGTCTGTCTGTCTGTCTGTCTGTCTGTCTGTCTGTCTGTCTGTCTGTCTGTCTGTCTGTCTGTCTGTCTGTCTGTCTGTCTGTCTGTCTGTCTGTCTGTCTGTCTGTCTGTCTGTCTGTCTGTCTGTCTGTCTGTCTGTCTGTCTGTCTGTCTGTCTGTCTGTCTGTCTGTCTGTCTGTCTGTCTGTCTGTCTGTCTGTCTGTCTGTCTGTCTGTCTGTCTGTCTGTCTGTCTGTCTGTCTGTCTGTCTGTCTGTCTGTCTGTCTGTCTGTCTGTCTGTCTGTCTGTCTGTCTGTCTGTCTGTCTGTCTGTCTGTCTGTCTGTCTGTCTGTCTGTCTGTCTGTCTGTCTGTCTGTCTGTCTGTCTGTCTGTCTGTCTGTCTGTCTGTCTGTCTGTCTGTCTGTCTGTCTGTCTGTCTGTCTGTCTGTCTGTCTGTCTGTCTGTCTGTCTGTCTGTCTGTCTGTCTGTCTGTCTGTCTGTCTGTCTGTCTGTCTGTCTGTCTGTCTGTCTGTCTGTCTGTCTGTCTGTCTGTCTGTCTGTCTGTCTGTCTGTCTGTCTGTCTGTCTGTCTGTCTGTCTGTCTGTCTGTCTGTCTGTCTGTCTGTCTGTCTGTCTGTCTGTCTGTCTGTCTGTCTGTCTGTCTGTCTGTCTGTCTGTCTGTCTGTCTGTCTGTCTGTCTGTCTGTCTGTCTGTCTGTCTGTCTGTCTGTCTGTCTGTCTGTCTGTCTGTCTGTCTGTCTGTCTGTCTGTCTGTCTGTCTGTCTGTCTGTCTGTCTGTCTGTCTGTCTGTCTGTCTGTCTGTCTGTCTGTCTGTCTGTCTGTCTGTCTGTCTGTCTGTCTGTCTGTCTGTCTGTCTGTCTGTCTGTCTGTCTGTCTGTCTGTCTGTCTGTCTGTCTGTCTGTCTGTCTGTCTGTCTGTCTGTCTGTCTGTCTGTCTGTCTGTCTGTCTGTCTGTCTGTCTGTCTGTCTGTCTGTCTGTCTGTCTGTCTGTCTGTCTGTCTGTCTGTCTGTCTGTCTGTCTGTCTGTCTGTCTGTCTGTCTGTCTGTCTGTCTGTCTGTCTGTCTGTCTGTCTGTCTGTCTGTCTGTCTGTCTGTCTGTCTGTCTGTCTGTCTGTCTGTCTGTCTGTCTGTCTGTCTGTCTGTCTGTCTGTCTGTCTGTCTGTCTGTCTGTCTGTCTGTCTGTCTGTCTGTCTGTCTTTCTGTCTGTCTGTCTGTCTGTCTGTCTGTCTGTCTGTCTGTCTGTCTGTCTGTCTGTCTGTCTGTCTGTCTGTCTGTCTGTCTGTCTGTCTGTCTGTCTGTCTGTCTGTCTGTCTGTCTGTCTGTCTGTCTGTCTGTCTGTCTGTCTGTCTGTCTGTCTGTCTGTCTGTCTGTCTGTCTGTCTGTCTGTCTGTCTGTCTGTCTGTCTGTCTGTCTGTCTGTCTGTCTGTCTGTCTGTCTGTCTGTCTGTCTGTCTGTCTGTCTGTCTGTCTGTCTGTCTGTCTGTCTGTCTGTCTGTCTGTCTGTCTGTCTGTCTGTCTGTCTGTCTGTCTGTCTGTCTGTCTGTCTGTCTGTCTGTCTGTCTGTCTGTCTGTCTGTCTGTCTGTCTGTCTGTCTGTCTGTCTGTCTGTCTGTCTGTCTGTCTGTCTGTCTGTCTGTCTGTCTGTCTGTCTGTCTGTCTGTCTGTCTGTCTGTCTGTCTGTCTGTCTGTCTGTCTGTCTGTCTGTCTGTCTGTCTGTCTGTCTGTCTGTCTGTCTGTCTGTCTGTCTGTCTGTCTGTCTGTCTGTCTGTCTGTCTGTCTGTCTGTCTGTCTGTCTGTCTGTCTGTCTGTCTGTCTGTCTGTCTGTCTGTCTGTCTGTCTGTCTGTCTGTCTGTCTGTCTGTCTGTCTGTCTGTCTGTCTGTCTGTCTGTCTGTCTGTCTGTCTGTCTGTCTGTCTGTCTGTCTGTCTGTCTGTCTGTCTGTCTGTCTGTCTGTCTGTCTGTCTGTCTGTCTGTCTGTCTGTCTGTCTGTCTGTCTGTCTGTCTGTCTGTCTGTCTGTCTGTCTGTCTGTCTGTCTGTCTGTCTGTCTGTCTGTCTGTCTGTCTGTCTGTCTGTCTGTCTGTCTGTCTGTCTGTCTGTCTGTCTGTCTGTCTGTCTGTCTGTCTGTCTGTCTGTCTGTCTGTCTGTCTGTCTGTCTGTCTGTCTGTCTGTCTGTCTGTCTGTCTGTCTGTCTGTCTGTCTGTCTGTCTGTCTGTCTGTCTGTCTGTCTGTCTGTCTGTCTGTCTGTCTGTCTGTCTGTCTGTCTGTCTGTCTGTCTGTCTGTCTGTCTGTCTGTCTGTCTGTCTGTCTGTCTGTCTGTCTGTCTGTCTGTCTGTCTGTCTGTCTGTCTGTCTGTCTGTCTGTCTGTCTGTCTGTCTGTCTGTCTGTCTGTCTGTCTGTCTGTCTGTCTGTCTGTCTGTCTGTCTGTCTGTCTGTCTGTCTGTCTGTCTGTCTGTCTGTCTGTCTGTCTGTCTGTCTGTCTGTCTGTCTGTCTGTCTGTCTGTCTGTCTGTCTGTCTGTCTGTCTGTCTGTCTGTCTGTCTGTCTGTCTGTCTGTCTGTCTGTCTGTCTGTCTGTCTGTCTGTCTGTCTGTCTGTCTGTCTGTCTGTCTGTCTGTCTGTCTGTCTGTCTGTCTGTCTGTCTGTCTGTCTGTCTGTCTGTCTGTCTGTCTGTCTGTCTGTCTGTCTGTCTGTCTGTCTGTCTGTCTGTCTGTCTGTCTGTCTGTCTGTCTGTCTGTCTGTCTGTCTGTCTGTCTGTCTGTCTGTCTGTCTGTCTGTCTGTCTGTCTGTCTGTCTGTCGGTCTGTCTGTCTGTCTGTCTGTCTGTCTGTCTGTCTGTCTGTCTGTCTGTCTGTCTGTCTGTCTGTCTGTCTGTCTGTCTGTCTGTCTGTCTGTCTGTCTGTCTGTCTGTCTGTCTGTCTGTCTGTCTGTCTGTCTGTCTGTCTGTCTGTCTGTCTGTCTGTCTGTCTGTCTGTCTGTCTGTCTGTCTGTCTGTCTGTCTGTCTGTCTGTCTGTCTGTCTGTCTGTCTGTCTGTCTGTCTGTCTGTCTGTCTGTCTGTCTGTCTGTCTGTCTGTCTGTCTGTCTGTCTGTCTGTCTGTCTGTCTGTCTGTCTGTCTGTCTGTCTGTCTGTCTGTCTGTCTGTCTGTCTGTCTGTCTGTCTGTCTGTCTGTCTGTCTGTCTGTCTGTCTGTCTGTCTGTCTGTCTGTCTGTCTGTCTGTCTGTCTGTCTGTCTGTCTGTCTGTCTGTCTGTCTGTCTGTCTGTCTGTCTGTCTGTCTGTCTGTCTGTCTGTCTGTCTGTCTGTCTGTCTGTCTGTCTGTCTGTCTGTCTGTCTGTCTGTCTGTCTGTCTGTCTGTCTGTCTGTCTGTCTGTCTGTCTGTCTGTCTGTCTGTCTGTCTGTCTGTCTGTCTGTCTGTCTGTCTGTCTGTCTGTCTGTCTGTCTGTCTGTCTGTCTGTCTGTCTGTCTGTCTGTCTGTCTGTCTGTCTGTCTGTCTGTCTGTCTGTCTGTCTGTCTGTCTGTCTGTCTGTCTGTCTGTCTGTCTGTCTGTCTGTCTGTCTGTCTGTCTGTCTGTCTGTCTGTCTGTCTGTCTGTCTGTCTGTCTGTCTGTCTGTCTGTCTGTCTGTCTGTCTGTCTGTCTGTCTGTCTGTCTGTCTGTCTGTCTGTCTGTCTGTCTGTCTGTCTGTCTGTCTGTCTGTCTGTCTGTCTGTCTGTCTGTCTGTCTGTCTGTCTGTCTGTCTGTCTGTCTGTCTGTCTGTCTGTCTGTCTGTCTGTCTGTCTGTCTGTCTGTCTGTCTGTCTGTCTGTCTGTCTGTCTGTCTGTCTGTCTGTCTGTCTGTCTGTCTGTCTGTCTGTCTGTCTGTCTGTCTGTCTGTCTGTCTGTCTGTCTGTCTGTCTGTCTGTCTGTCTGTCTGTCTGTCTGTCTGTCTGTCTGTCTGTCTGTCTGTCTGTCTGTCTGTCTGTCTGTCTGTCTGTCTGTCTGTCTGTCTGTCTGTCTGTCTGTCTGTCTGTCTGTCTGTCTGTCTGTCTGTCTGTCTGTCTGTCTGTCTGTCTGTCTGTCTGTCTGTCTGTCTGTCTGTCTGTCTGTCTGTCTGTCTGTCTGTCTGTCTGTCTGTCTGTCTGTCTGTCTGTCTGTCTGTCTGTCTGTCTGTCTGTCTGTCTGTCTGTCTGTCTGTCTGTCTGTCTGTCTGTCTGTCTGTCTGTCTGTCTGTCTGTCTGTCTGTCTGTCTGTCTGTCTGTCTGTCTGTCTGTCTGTCTGTCTGTCTGTCTGTCTGTCTGTCTGTCTGTCTGTCTGTCTGTCTGTCTGTCTGTCTGTCTGTCTGTCTGTCTGTCTGTCTGTCTGTCTGTCTGTCTGTCTGTCTGTCTGTCTGTCTGTCTGTCTGTCTGTCTGTCTGTCTGTCTGTCTGTCTGTCTGTCTGTCTGTCTGTCTGTCTGTCTGTCTGTCTGTCTGTCTGTCTGTCTGTCTGTCTGTCTGTCTGTCTGTCTGTCTGTCTGTCTGTCTGTCTGTCTGTCTGTCTGTCTGTCTGTCTGTCTGTCTGTCTGTCTGTCTGTCTGTCTGTCTGTCTGTCTGTCTGTCTGTCTGTCTGTCTGTCTGTCTGTCTGTCTGTCTGTCTGTCTGTCTGTCTGTCTGTCTGTCTGTCTGTCTGTCTGTCTGTCTGTCTGTCTGTCTGTCTGTCTGTCTGTCTGTCTGTCTGTCTGTCTGTCTGTCTGTCTGTCTGTCTGTCTGTCTGTCTGTCTGTCTGTCTGTCTGTCTGTCTGTCTGTCTGTCTGTCTGTCTGTCTGTCTGTCTGTCTGTCTGTCTGTCTGTCTGTCTGTCTGTCTGTCTGTCTGTCTGTCTGTCTGTCTGTCTGTCTGTCTGTCTGTCTGTCTGTCTGTCTGTCTGTCTGTCTGTCTGTCTGTCTGTCTGTCTGTCTGTCTGTCTGTCTGTCTGTCTGTCTGTCTGTCTGTCTGTCTGTCTGTCTGTCTGTCTGTCTGTCTGTCTGTCTGTCTGTCTGTCTGTCTGTCTGTCTGTCTGTCTGTCTGTCTGTCTGTCTGTCTGTCTGTCTGTCTGTCTGTCTGTCTGTCTGTCTGTCTGTCTGTCTGTCTGTCTGTCTGTCTGTCTGTCTGTCTGTCTGTCTGTCTGTCTGTCTGTCTGTCTGTCTGTCTGTCTGTCTGTCTGTCTGTCTGTCTGTCTGTCTGTCTGTCTGTCTGTCTGTCTGTCTGTCTGTCTGTCTGTCTGTCTGTCTGTCTGTCTGTCTGTCTGTCTGTCTGTCTGTCTGTCTGTCTGTCTGTCTGTCTGTCTGTCTGTCTGTCTGTCTGTCTGTCTGTCTGTCTGTCTGTCTGTCTGTCTGTCTGTCTGTCTGTCTGTCTGTCTGTCTGTCTGTCTGTCTGTCTGTCTGTCTGTCTGTCTGTCTGTCTGTCTGTCTGTCTGTCTGTCTGTCTGTCTGTCTGTCTGTCTGTCTGTCTGTCTGTCTGTCTGTCTGTCTGTCTGTCTGTCTGTCTGTCTGTCTGTCTGTCTGTCTGTCTGTCTGTCTGTCTGTCTGTCTGTCTGTCTGTCTGTCTGTCTGTCTGTCTGTCTGTCTGTCTGTCTGTCTGTCTGTCTGTCTGTCTGTCTGTCTGTCTGTCTGTCTGTCTGTCTGTCTGTCTGTCTGTCTGTCTGTCTGTCTGTCTGTCTGTCTGTCTGTCTGTCTGTCTGTCTGTCTGTCTGTCTGTCTGTCTGTCTGTCTGTCTGTCTGTCTGTCTGTCTGTCTGTCTGTCTGTCTGTCTGTCTGTCTGTCTGTCTGTCTGTCTGTCTGTCTGTCTGTCTGTCTGTCTGTCTGTCTGTCTGTCTGTCTGTCTGTCTGTCTGTCTGTCTGTCTGTCTGTCTGTCTGTCTGTCTGTCTGTCTGTCTGTCTGTCTGTCTGTCTGTCTGTCTGTCTGTCTGTCTGTCTGTCTGTCTGTCTGTCTGTCTGTCTGTCTGTCTGTCTGTCTGTCTGTCTGTCTGTCTGTCTGTCTGTCTGTCTGTCTGTCTGTCTGTCTGTCTGTCTGTCTGTCTGTCTGTCTGTCTGTCTGTCTGTCTGTCTGTCTGTCTGTCTGTCTGTCTGTCTGTCTGTCTGTCTGTCTGTCTGTCTGTCTGTCTGTCTGTCTGTCTGTCTGTCTGTCTGTCTGTCTGTCTGTCTGTCTGTCTGTCTGTCTGTCTGTCTGTTACTCTTTCACGCCTAAACGGCTCAACGGATTTTGATGAAATTTGGTATGGTGATAGATGATAACCTAGAAATGGTCATAGGCTATAAATAATCACGCCATCGTTCTTAGGGGGTAGGCAGTTGGCAGATAACTAAATTGATTTAGTGATTTGTAGTCGTTTTTGTTGGGACTTTTGCTCTTTCACGTCTAAACGGCTGAACGGATTTTAATGAAATTTAGTAAGGTAATAGTTGGTTATCTAAAAACGGTTGTACGAGCAAATTGATCACGTCATCGTACTTAGGGGGTAGGAAGTAGGCAGAAAACTGAATTGAGTTAGTGATTTTTTTATAGTTTTTGCTGGGAGTTTTGTCTATCATGCCTAAACGGCTCAACGGATTTTGATGAAATTTAGTTAGCTGATAAATAGTAATCTAGAAAAGGATATGGCCTATTAATATTTATGCTATCGTACTTAAGGCGTAGGCAGTAGACAGAAAACTAGGTTAGTGATTTTTAATTGTTTGTTTTAAAAGTTTGCCTCATTCACGCCTTAACGTCTGAACGGAATTTTATAAGACTTGGTTAATTTAAAGATAGGATCTTAGGCACGGACACAGGCTACTTTTTATGGCGGGAAAATACCTCATTCCCGCGGAAATCTAGATTTCGTGATCGTGTCAAGAAGCGCATGACGCCATAGCTACTGGAATGATTTCGATGTTTTTTTTTTAAACTGAGTGACCTCAAGTTAGTATTTGATCACTTTTCTAACTTAGAGGGTAGGTAGGCGCCATAATTTAGGGAATTTATGATAAAATTTTGATGCAACTGTCTTTATTAAACAGTTATATCTCATTCCTACAGGAACCTACACATAGCTATAGCTAGCTATCTATTAACATTAAAACTCTTTCTAGAATCACATTACGCCAATTAATTGATCTGATTTGTATAAGTTTTTTTATTCAACTGACTGTTACATTACATACAGATAAAATCTAATTACTTACACCACATAATTAATATAGTACTACATGACTAGCTACGCTTTAAACTTGAGGAGGTAATTCGATAGACATTTATACGAACTTTAAGCCCAATCAATCAATCAATCAATCATAGTAATAAGGTAATACTCATTTTAGACAAAGAAACGGATAGGTAATCAGTTCGTCAACGAAATTATAACACCTACACTTAGTTTGTTTACTATTTAACGAGGGAAAATAATCCTTACTAATATTATAAATGCGAAAGTAACTCTGTCTGTCTGTCTGTCTGTTACGCTTTCCCGCTTAAACCTCTCAACCGATTTTGATTAAATTTGGCACAGACAATCTTTAGACCCTGAGAAAGGACATAGGATACCTTTTATTGCGAAAAGAAGGGACGAAGAGATTGAAATAGGGGTTGAAAGTTTGTATGGGATATTTTAATTTTAAAATATAAATCCATGAAACTTTATATTTAAGCACTTGATAAAAAATAATTAAACATTTGTTCTAGCGTTGCTGAAATTTCGACCAGTGAGGGGGTGAAATGAGGGTTGAAAGTTTGTATGGGAGTTCGTCATTTTTGGGGATAAAACCACGAAACTTTATATTTAGGTACTTGATAAGAAATAAAAAAACAATTTGTTAAAGCGTTTTTGAAAATTCGATCTTTGAGGGGATAAAATAGGTGTTGAAATTTTTTATGAGGTTCGTCATTTTTCAAGATAAAAATATTAAATTTTGTGTTTAGGCACTAAATAACAAACAAAAAATCGTTTGTTCAAGCATTTTGAAATTTTTACCAGTATGGGGGTGAAATACGGGTTGAATGTTTGTATGGGCTTTTGTAGATAAAGTTCCTTTTAACGAATACTCTGCATCGCCGCCACTGCCGTCGGTCGTCGTTCGTCGTCGCGCACATTCGCCGAAGTGTGGCGGCAGTCAACGGCGCTGTCTTGTGGTGGGGGAGCGCACGTGGTGTATACGTGGCCTGCTCGTGAGTGTCGAGTCCAAACAATTTCTACATTTTAACAAATAATAACAAAATAGCAAACGTTGTGTACAAAAAAGTTTTAAATTAGGTCATTTTAAAATATTTTTGTACACAACGTGACGCTGACCCCTGTAAGTGTCTTGGACATAAGGGACCGATAAATATTCCTAGGTAATTTCTGCCACTCAATGGAATACATAGGTACTTTATAACGACTGTAAACAGATATTTTTTAGTTTTTTTAAATATACCTACTTACTCTCTTTTAATCACATGCTATACCGTTCCTTTTATATAATCCTTAATATTCAAATTATAAGTACGCAGACGAAGTCGCGGGTACCAGCTAGTGCATTAAACATAGTTTGTCCGTTCTGAGGTTTTGTTAACAAAAATCAGAACCTAATGTGATTTTTGAAAATAAAAGTGCTTACTTACGTATTTTTCAATATAAGGCGACGATAGTCACCGCACTAGCGGGGGGATGTCCGCTGATTTAGTGGCCCAAGTGTAACACTCGCAATTACTCGGGAGGCCACAGGGCGCAAAAGCTGAATTATTTACACCCGAATTTGTCGAACATTTATTATATTTTTTTAATATAAAACTACTTTTGTAGTATACGGAACGACTGTAATTTTTAACACTCCTTCATTATTCACATCAATGCCTCGTAACTACCAGCAAAGGGCGTGGACACATTGAATTTGTAAATTGTAGTTTCACATTAAGTCCACCATTTAATATTCAACAGCACCTATAAATAATAGAATCAACTACGTTTATATATTATTCTGCTTCGAATATTTTCTTACTTCAGACATATTTTTAATGTTGGGTAAACTAAGACCCAAAGGTAACCTGGTAGAAATTGCTGCATGATCAATAAGGCCGCCTGTTGTGCTTTTCTGTATATTTTGTCCTTATCTCTGTTTTTGTGTCCATTGTGCTCAATAAAGTATTTTATCTATCTATCTATCTAAGAATGAAATTAATCTTGGTAGGTTCATAACGTCGATCGTCCGCTAAGACACGTAATATATAAATACGAGATCTAAAAATCTAAAAATACGAGAGAGAGACGAAAATACGAGAATGGAGAATTTCTAGAATTAAGCAAACATTAGTAAATTTCCTCAAGTTTTGGATGTTTAGGAAGAGTCGCGAGTTGGTTCTGGTTGAGATGAAGTTACAGTACCCACCTAAAAATATTTGGTTCATGTGGAAGGGGAAAAGTTATAATATTTTAAGTAAGCAGACGAGAGGGGCGCGCCTCGGGCCGAGAACTAATGACTTAAATTGAACGATAACACAATTACTAATCGCTTGTAAGACGCCAGCCGAGAAAATTTCCGACGCGTCTGTTTATAATTAATTTAGAACATTACCACGTGTATGTACGACTCATTGTCTATTGTTTTGTTTCCATAATGTTCACGAGCGCAATTCGCTCTCTGTTATATTAAAATCGTTATTATTATACCTATTTTCCTTGAACAAACCAAATGTTCGAGAGTGCTTCTATCCATCATGGAAGACTAATGAGTTGTGAATATAAACAAATATTATAAGGAGGAAAGGATTCGTTTACATGTAAGTGTACAAGTACTTATGTTTGGATAAAAACTATTTATAGAAAGTAAGACAGTAAGTAATTATACTTTTGTCAAATATAAATTGTACAATGAAAGACATTCATCAAACACACTAATATAGGAACAAGAAGGCAAAAAGTATCATTTACTTAAAGAACTTGACGGAATATGTCAAATAAGTAGTCAAATATATGTTTCTTAAAAGCTTTATTAGGGTGAAAAAAAATTGAATTAAAAGTGAACAACGTAAACGCGCAAAAGTTTAAGCGGCAACTAATTAAAAACAAAACGTAAAAGAGCCACTCTTTAACGTAAGGGAAACTGGCTTTCCCGAATTAAAACTCGTTCTTTTTCGGGCGTTTTCGCTTTCGTCCACCTAATGAGGGATCTTCGTGGGATTTGACGCCATTTTGTTCTATTTCGAAATAAGCACGCAAGCACTACCTTCTGTTACTTCTGAGGGTATTGCATACGACGCTACTTTATAAACGCGTTGCTTTAAATGTTTATAAGTGCTGCCACAAGCTAAGTGAATTTAGTTTTTAATCACATATTTAACATTGCGAAATACCTACTAAGTTAGTTTTTACCCGACCGCGACGAAGCAAAAAGGGTTATGTGTTTGGCAGCTATGCATTTATGTATGTATGTTCGTCTGTTCCTACCTAACTTCTAAACCACCTGCCAGAATTTAACAAATGAGATGTCACTAGAAGTGTCTTGATTATCTGGTAGTTGTAGGCTACGTGGCGTCATGCTAAGAGCACTGTGGCGCCCTCTAGAGGACATAAACTGAGGACGAAAAATTTTTTTTTCCGAATGGAAGTTGGATATCAAATGCTTAATTAATTTGGCTTAATATGCACACATTAAATATGTACATATTACTAGATTTTACTTGCGGGTTTTCTTGTATTTACTCGATAATTACCTTGAGTTGATAACATGACTGCTCAGACATGTTCCGGATAGGTTCTCCGAATCTTGCATTAAACATTTATCGGAAGTATCTTAATAAATAAGACCCCAAAATAATATAAATAACATAATGATGTGAAATAATATGTTGTAAGTAAACAAAAAGTTGTTAAATATCGCAATATAAAATTACTCAAATTAAATACATATTGTAAAAAAATAAGTTTAAAAACTAAAACCCGACTATGGAAAAATCACGCTCTAAAAAGTACGATACAAGAAAATAGATATATTTCTCTGAAAGTCTTCAGTGAAGTGATTTTTAGAAAATAGCCGAGGTTGTACGCTGTGGTAAGCACACTCTTAGGACAGATTCGCAAACGACCACGATTATCTCCAAAACATCACTTCACGGAAAATTTCAAAGAAATATACCTATTTTCTTGTTTCATAATTTTTAGAGCGTGATTTTTCCATAGTCAGGTTTTAGTTTATAAACTTTTTTTTTATGACATGTGTTTAATTTGAGTAATTTTATATTGCGATACTTAACAACTTATTCTTTACAACACAAAGTACGTAGATACACCTTTTCGTTCATTACCACGTGAGTACTGAACGAAAAGTGTTCTTAGAATCGTAGCATAGTCTACGTGTTTGCTAATTAGTCGAGCGGGGTTGACGCCACCGTGTCAGCTAATCAGCTTCCTTTGGCCACTCGCCATGAGTACTCGATTGTAGCCATAAAACATTTTTTACGAAATGCGATTGTTAGGACTTTTTACTTGCTTATTGATTGTAGTTGCAGTTGTGCAGGTTAACGTTCTTTTTATGCTGCATTTCTATTGTATTAATTGTACACCGTCAGTACGCAGAAGTTACTTATACGCGAGTGTGGAAGAGACACCGCGCATACAATGCGCGTGCCCATCTCGACAATATAGTTTTGTTTATATTCCCTTCCTATTTCCTTTGAACTCGCATGTGGGCCCGAGGAAACGTAAAATAAACACAACTTTCTCGTAATGTTTAATTAAATTAATCAGTCGGTTGATTAGTCGATGGTTCGTCGGCGTAGCCGTAAACAAAGCGCGTCGGCGGCGTCGCGCGGCTTTGATCTCGCGAGCTACTCTCACTATTGTTATATATTTGTGAAGATTTCCCGCCGCCGCCGCCGCCGCGCATCGACGCCCGGCGCCGCACCGCGCCGCCTTGCCGCCTCTATATAACCTTGTTCTGTCGCTTACTATACGATTGTTGCCATTTTATATACATTCCACGGTTTTAATCTATTAAGTTACTTATAACAACGATATCTAGAACGTCCAAGCTCTAGTCCTATAAATCCTAGTACCTTGGAATTGCTGAGCTACAATCTCGCAAAATTCTGCCATGCGTGATCCATTCACGCGGACAAATCCTTTACGAAAAAGTCTTCACGAATTGATCTTTATAGTGGCATTTCTCAGTTATATGTCAAACAAAATTTATTATTAGCGGACATTAATGACGGGCGGCGCCAGTATGCGCCCGCGCCGCCACACCGCACTGCTCGACGCCCGCCCGCAGGCGCGCCCCGCTCATCATGTCTCAGCAAAACAAACAAATTACGATACGTCTCCCACGTACCAACGCATTTTTATATATCATATTTCATATACTTACAAGTAAACAAAATCGTTGAGTTGTTTACAATTTCCATCCGATTGAATTTCCTTATGACGCCAGAATATCGCTACTGTATTGCATCGTTTTCTGTGAATGTCGTTCAAGAAGATTAATTTTTAAATTCAGGTGATGGCGCGGTAGATTCTGTAGTTGCACTTTAAGTATAGTAAACTTGCCACGAACGGAATTTACTGCCTGCTGTAGATGCACCAAGTAGCTCAATAGATTAAAATTAAAACTCAATGAACAATCAATTAAAAAAAAAATCAATTCAATCAATTAATTCAATCTAGCATGCATGCATACCTTAGTAAATATAAAGTTTATTTTTGGCTGTAATATTTTGAAAAATGGGAGTTATTAGGAAAAAAAATGTATGAAAAAATCTAAACTGCATAAGTATGCACTCCCACACACACAAAGATCTCTCTCTTATATAACACGCCACGCGGACGAAGTCGCGGGCAAAAGCTAGTTATGAATAAACACATCCAAAGATAATTCAATCAAGTCTTGTTTATTACAAGGGCCTGCTATATTTTGATGGAACAGTCTGAAGTCATCTGAAGTTGAAAAACTCTGGGTTAGTTTGAGTACATTGGTCATTGAGAATCTTAGTTTTAGAATTTACTAATGCTATATTTTTACAATTTATCATTATCATATCCATTATCAAAGCTCTACATGTATTTTCTTTATGTAAACCAATATAGCCCGAATAAATAGTTTGTGAAAAATTAATGTGGTCGAAGTTATTACAAATTATGCGTAGCATTTGATTGAATTTATAAGTATTAAGATGCTTACAATGCTGAATCTTACCAAATATTACATTAGTATTAGTAGCTAGATTTAGAAAGTAATATAACTCAGATTGGAATTTAATTAAATTAGAGTCATGAGAGCCAGCCAAAATAATTATATAATCATTTTTTGTCATTTTCTTGCATTCTGAGATATAACCAGACAGTACATTCTTAAATGAAGCCATCGGTTTTATAACTGCTGTAACTGTATATTCTTCTCCCAATTTCTTCTCCAAAGTGTTACGTAAATCACGACCTGTTTCATCCGCAAGAATAAGAACTCTATTTTTAGTTGATCGTCTGTCATATAACTGTCTCACTGAAGAAGACGGTGTAAATTCCTTTTCTATTTCCTTATGTCTTTCATCTTCTGTATTAAGTTTAACTTCTCCATTATTTATTACTTCCTTATCTATTTCCTGATATATTTCATCTTCTGTATTAGGTATATCTTCAATTTGCTGTATGTCCTGTTTATTTAAAAACTTCTTGTGTCTATTCGTCACATTCATACTAAGTTCTCTACCCTTTATGTTGTCTTTCTTTTTCTTTTCTGAAAGTTTCGGAATTTGTTTTAAGTCTTCAATCTCTTTATTTTTTTTATTTATTTCCTTCTTTAGTAACTCATTTTCTCTTAGGCACTTTTCCAAAACTTCATTTGTAATATTTAGTTTCTGTTTCAGCTCCTTTAATGTATCAATTGATTCTACTGTTAAATCATTGCTATCTTTCTCACAAATTTCTTTTGAACGTATCAGCTTGAGAAGCCAGAACCTTCTTTAGTTGCTCCTCAAAAGCTGCCATCCTTGATTGGAAAGATGTAGCCAGCACCTCCACTGATCCCCTGATATCTTCCATTGTGCAGTGAGTTGTTGAATCTGACTTAAATTGTATAACTCAGTTACCATTAAATATTGTGATGTGTACACTGTTTTGATCCAGGAGATAACAACTGCCGCAGGTATTTATAGACTAATCTTTCATATTTTTGAATAAATTTATAAATATTACTAGCTGGTACCCGCGACTTCGTCTGCGTACTTTTAATTTGAATATTAAGGATTATATAAAAGGAACGGTATAGCATGTGATTAAAAGAGAGTAAGTAGGTATATTTAAAAAAAAATAAAAAATATCTGTTTACAGTCGTTATAAAGTACCTATGTATTCCATTGAGTGGCAGAAATTACCTAGGAATATTTATCGGTCCCTTATGTCCAAGACACTTACAGGGGTCAGCGTCACGTTGTGTACAAAAATATTTTAAAATGACCTAATTTAAAACTTTTTTGTACACAACGTTTGCTATTTTGTTATTATTTGTTAAAATGTAGAAATTGTTTGGACTCGACACTCGCGAGCAGGCCACGTATACACCACGTGCGCTCCCCCACCACAAGACAGCGCCGTTGACTGCCGCCACACTTCGGCGAATGTGCGCGACGACGAACGACGACCGACGGCAGTGGCGGCGATGCAGAGTATTCGTTAAAAGGAACTTTATCTACAAAAGCCAATTTTTTTTAACTTGATACACCCAAAACTACTAAATATCATGTTCCTAAGTTCAGTGGTTAATATTTTGTATACAAAAAGTTTGGCTTCGTAGTTCCCGTTCCGAATCCGTTCCGTTCCGTTCGAATTTCGGAAAATCCGTTTGTTGAAAAACTCTGCACATCCTAAGAGACCTACGTACCAAGTTTCATGGTTTTATCTTCAAAAATGACGAATACCCATACAAACATTCAACCCGTATTTCACCCCCATACTGGTAAAAATGCTTGAACAAACGATTTTTTGTTTGTTATTTAGTGCCTAAACACAAAATTTAATATTTTTATCTTGAAAAATGACGAACCTCATAAAAAATTTCAACACCTATTTCATCCCCTCAAAGATCGAATTTTCAAAAACGCTTTAACAAATTGTTTTTTTATTTCTTATCAAGTTCCTAAATATAAAGTTTCGTGGTTTTATCCCCAAAAATGACGAACTCCCATACAAACTTTCAACCCTCATTTCACCCCCTCACTGGTCGAAATTTCAGCAACGCTAGAACAAATGTTTAATTATTTTTTATCAAGTGCTTAAATATAAAGTTTCATGGATTTATATTTTAAAATTAAAATATCCCATACAAACTTTCAACCCCTATTTCAATCTCTTCGTCCCTTCTTTTCGCAATAAAAGGTATCCTATTTTCTTTCTCAGGGTCTAAAGATTGTCTGTGCCAAATTTAATCAAAATCGATTGAGAGGTTTAAGCGGGAAAGCGTAACAGACAGACAGACAGACAGAGTTACTTTCGCATTTATAATTAGTAAGGATTATTAGTAAGGATTATTTTCCCTCGTGTCGTTGAATTTCGTTGACGAACTGATTACCTATCCGTTTCTTTGTCTAAAATGAGTATTACCTTATTACTATGATTGATTACTGGGCTTAAAGTTCGTATAAATGTCTATCGAATTACCTCCTCAAGTTTAAAGCGTAGCTAGTCATGTAGTACTATATTAATTATGTGGTGTAAGTAATTAGATTTTATCTGTATGTAATGTAACAGTCAGTTGAATAAAAAAACTTATACAAATCAGATCAATTAATTGGCGTAATGTGATTCTAGAAAGAGTTTTAATGTTAATAGATAGCTAGCTATAGCTATGTGTAGGTTCCTGTAGGAATGAGATATAACTGTTTAATAAAGACAGTTGCATCAAAATTTTATCATAAATTCCCTAAATTATGGCGCCTACCTACCCTCTAAGTTAGAAAAGTGATCAAATACTAACTTGAGGTCACTCAGTTTAAAAAAAAACATCGAAATCATTCCAGTAGCTATGGCGTCATGCGCTTCTTGACACGATCACGAAATCTAGATTTCCGCGGGAATGAGGTATTTTCCCGCCATAAAAAGTAGCCTTTGTCCGTGCCTAAGATCCTATCTTTAAATTAACCAAGTCTTATAAAATTCCGTTCAGACGTTAAGGCGTGAATGAGGCAAACTTTTAAAACAAACAATTAAAAATCACTAACCTAGTTTTCTGTCTACTGCCTACGCCTTAAGTACGATAGCATAAATATTAATAGGCCATATCCTTTTCTAGATTACTATCTATCAGCTAACTAAATTTAATCAAAATCCGTTGAGCCGTTTAGGCATGATAGACAAAACTCCCAGCAAAAACCATAAAAAAATCACTAACTCAATTCAGTTTTCTGCCTACTTCCTACCCCCTAAGTACGATGACGTGATCAATTTGATCGTACAACCGTTTTTAGATAACCAACTATTACCTTACTAAATTTCATAAAAATCCGTTCAGCCGTTTAGACGTGAAAGAGCAAAAGTCCCAACAAAAACGACTACAAATCACTAAATCAATTTAGTTATCTGCCAACTGCCTACCCCCTAAGAACGATGGCGTGATTATTTATAGCCTATGACCATTTCTAGGTTATCATCTATCACCATACCAAATTTCATCAAAATCCGTTGAGCCGTTTAGGCGTGAAAGAGTAACAGACAGACAGACAGACAGACAGACAGACAGACAGAGTTACTTTCGCATTTATAATATTAGTATGGATATGTTATTGAATTATTATTCCAAAATTAAAATTTCCGTTATAAAAAACGCGACTGTATTTTTAAACGCCTACCCGCAAAAAATTTAAAATACTAATAATTAAATATAGTAATATATAATATAAATATAATTTAAGAATACTGTCTACATTATAATTCAAATTGTGGCGGTATCATTACTTCATTTCTCCGCTGAACAAGGAGGAAATATCATAATCAAAATCATATCTTACAAAAATGTCTAATCCATATACTTACTTCTTATTTTGAAAATTTACTTTATTCATATTCAGAACCTTCACTTTCTAAACACGTTGCGCTTGTTAGTTAAAGCAAAAACTTGGACACCTATTCTTTACCTACAAGTTTATGATGTCGTTTTGTTTCGGTAAGGACTACAGATGACAATGCGACATAAAAACGATACCGTTCAATCAAATCGTATGACAATGTTTTAGTTCGTGATTCCTGTTCAGAATAAGACTTTTTGATCTACCAGGTTCATAAGTTCAGATAGCAATTTGCGATCATTTGGTTCATAGTGTTGAAACAGTGCACAAGAGTTTTAGATATATCCTTGTTGTCCGTTGCGGTACTTAAGTACACGATGTGGAACAGTACCTGCTGGAAGGTTACTTACCGGTCTAGGCAGAAAATCTGTGACTAGGTACTAAGTACAGGGATAGCCTCGATGTATCTGTATGCCTACATAGCATTCTTACAGGCATGAGCAACCAGCACAGTACACATCAAAGCTTTGTAAACCTGGAAAAGTACGAGCAACCGGCCTAGATACAGAAAATTTGTTTAGTAGGTTAAACCTAAGGACAATTTGTCTAGATACCAAGTACAGAGACAGAACAGAACAGCCACGACATATCTGGATGCTGTAGCAAGCATGAGCAATCGGCCTAGATAATGTCAAAGCTTAGTAGATCTGAATCTGGAAGGTACGAGCCTCCGGCCTAGACAAAAGCATGTGATTTGGATGTTATAAAAATTATGTTTCAAATACAATAGTGAGATTAGTGTCAAAGTAGCTTGGAACCAGGTTAGTTGATTTTCAATTGCAATCGGTCTCCACAATTTCGAATCAGTTATTGGGCATTCTAAATCATCTTTTTTCGAAATGAAGCGAAACAGCTCGCTCGTCGGGCGAGCGAGCTGTGAGTGAAATTGAGAAAAAAAGATAAATAAAATAAAATAAAAATAAAAAGAAGTTTATTCAACCACAAATATTTTACAAAATTGCTTAAACCTAATTACATGTAACACATTATCAGTTGTGGCCGAAAAGGAGGAGCCTCAGCATTGCTGCTGCTTTTCAGTCACCCCCTGTATAACCAACTGAGTCGCTACACTGGACGCCGCGAGAACATTTTACCAAAACAAAAACACTATTGAAATTAAAATTTAGGCAAAAACACAAATATAAGCCATGCTGCAATTTGGTCGACCAACTGGCGAGGAATAAACGAAAGTACTTTTCGGGGAAACCAGGTTGTTATTTCCAATTGCTTGAGGTTTTTTGAACCTCCAGTAGCCACTGTTTACACCTTATTTTAAAAGAATGGAGTGACTTCATAGTTTTTAGCGGAGGAGGAAGGTCATTCCAGCATTTTGAAGCTGCAAAGCGAAAACTTCCCCTAAAAAATACCAACCGTGGACTTGGAGATACGTGCAATATAGGATAGCGCATCGATCTAGACCGAGTGTTATTCTCCAATCTATCATTCCAGACCAGCTTTTTTGCTAAGTATATAGGTACGGAGGATTTCCTGACGGAAAAAGTGAAGGTATTAATTTTCAAAGTACGCCTACATGACATATTCAATATGTTATAGGTATTTAAAAATGGAGTTATATGCGAGCGGGGCGGTACTGTATGGCAAAATCGAATGCAGGAATTCTGGATACGTTGAATTTTATTCATAGTTTGTTTTTGTAGACAAGGTCCATAGACAATATCCAAATAGTCTAGGTGAGATAAAACTAGAGCATCAATTAATCTCTGTCTTACAGCTGTACTCAAAAAGGGTCTTAATTTATATAATTGCTTAAGGGCCGAGTAACATTTACCTACCTTAGAATCTATATGCTTTTTGAAATTTAGATGATTATCTATTAACAGGCCCAAATTGCGCACAACTTTGGATTCTCCGATTGGTTGTTTATTTACTAATATAGGAGGACAAACCCCTCTAACAAACTCAACCTGATGTCGCGTACCCAGGATAATATAAGAGCATTTACTTGCATTTAGTATAAGATCGTTACATTTAGACCACTGTGCCACCGAAAGTAAATCTCTATTCAGCAAATCTACAGCCTCCCTAACTTTATTACCATCAATGTCTACATGCGCAACCATTTGTGTGTCGTCAGCATACATATGAGCCGTTCCAAATTCGATGCAACTTAAAAAGTCAGAGGTGTATATTGAGTACAGAGTTGGTCCAAGAATCGAACCCTGTACAACACCTCGAGTTACCTCTAAAGGATACGATTGTACCATTTTTCCAGATTGGTTCACGCATTCAACTATCTGTGTTCGCCCCTCAAAGTAGCTTTTAAACCAAGCACAAGTTGTACTATCACAACCATAGTATTGTAGCTTACTCAGGAGAGTGTTCCTGTTCAAACAGTCAAATGCGCGACTGTAGTCCAGTAAAACGAGTAAACTGGCTTGGTTATTGTTTGATGCTGTTAAGATGTCATCTATAACACTCAATAAAGTCGTTGTGGCACTGTGCTGCTTGCGGAAACCAGACTGTTGCTCAGGTATAACATGGTTACGCTCAAGAAACTTAGTTAATCTTATGTTTACAGCCTTTTCTAAAATTTTTGATAAAGCTGGTAATAAACCGATTGGTCTTAAATCTGCAACAGTTGCAACAGAAGATTTTTTAGGAATCGGTTTAATTAAAGCAGTTTTCCAGTCATTAGGGAATTGACCATCTTGAAGTGATTTATTTATAATTTTAACAATTGCAGTCAACGAGTACGGTAATGTCATTTTAATCATTTTCATTGAAATTTTGTCATACCCTGCCGCATTAGAGGATATCGAGAAAATTAGTTTGCTAATTTCTTCTGAGGTACACTGAGAAAAACTGAATGATTGGTCGTTTATCCTGTCCTGCAAATCAACTCTATGTTGGTTTTGTGAAGTGTTATTGGAGGGAGCAATTGTGTCCAAAAACGCTTTATTAATTATATTAGGATCCTGTATATTAGTTGGTAAAGTATTTGGCTTATTGATACCCAAAGCTCTATTAACCTCATGCCACATTCTACGTGGATTTTTAATATTATTATTAACATTGTTGGTGAAAAAATGCTGTTTTTCGCTTCGAGTAATACTCGTTACCATATTACGCAAGGATTTATACATCTTTCTATCTTCTTCACTGTTTGATATCTTAGCTCGGGAGCAAGCTTTATCCCTATCTATCATCAAGGCTTTTAAGCTATCTGTTACCCATGGCGTAGGAGGCGATTTAAAGGCTTTAGTACGTTCAGGAACATAATGATCAAATAGTCCTAAAATAAGACGATTAAAGCATTGCACCATTTCATCTACTGTATCATAAGACGAAACTAGTTCCCACGGTGTAACTGAAGATGCCAATTGATATGTGTCAGCATCGAAATTGTTAAAAGGCCTATAAGTTACGATTCTTGAGGCATATCTAGGAATCTTTATAGGAAATTGCGCTAACACGAAGGAGTGGTCACTTAGATCATCATTATGTATGACTTGTACTTTTTTAGCTTGAAGGGTTTTATTACAGCAAATTACGTCAATAAGAGATCGAGTGGTAGATGTGATTCGAGTCGCCTCAGATACCACACAATGGAGGTTACAGTTGCTGAGTAAGTCCAGGAAATCCTTTTGATTGTCACCTGTCGGATCCAATAAATTGGCGTTAATGTCTCCTGTCAGAAATAAAAGATCGTACCGCGGGAAAATATTTGATAAACTGTCACTAAGTTGATCTATAAATTTATTAAAACTATATTTTGGAGGCCTATATACAACTCCAAAAGCAATCCTAAACCTGTTCAGCCGTATCTCATACCAGAGCTGTTCAAGGTCGCCTGATGGAAGAGGAATGTGTTTTGCGCAGAATAAATCCCTTATATAGAAGCCAACACCGCCCCCTTCACGCTTCTTACCTGTGCCGCGAGATTTATACAAGATACGATACCCATCCAAACCAAGACCTTCTGCCTGAGCCTCATTCATTATACGGGTTTCAGTAACTGCTAGTATATCCGGGCTGTATATTTTCATACTCCTCACCAGTTCATCTCTACCAGTATTTAAAGATTGTGCATTAAGAAATGCAATATTTAACTCTTTAGTTTTGACAACCATTGTTATGCAAGTTAATGTTAAGTAGGAATTATATATTAACATAATTAATTATTAAGGTTTTAAAGTATCAGAGGCAATTAACTTATTCTAATTTACTTAGACAGTTATGGGTTTTAATGAGTATTGGAGTACTGTCGTCATATTTTCTTACATAGAGATGATGATTTATAATGCCCAATAACTACCTACTAAACCGCACTGCCATCGAAGTCTTGTTTTTTTAATTCATTAAATAATGATCCAATTTCCGATGATGATTACAATCACGCGATGTCTGTATGGTCGCGATTTAGTTTGACTAGTTTAGGAGAGTATACTGACTTGTATCTCAAATCGGATGTTCTTCTGTTAACTGATATATTTCAGAATTTCCGTAAGACCTGTAAGCAAGCGACATTACACTCTCGACCCTGCCTTTTACATCTCAGCGCCAAGCCTATCGTTTGATGCTATGTTATTAATAACAGGAATTAAACTTGAACTTATATCTGACATAGAAATTACCCGAATGATTCAAGACGGAATTCGAGGTGGATTATGTATGTGTTCGCATCGCTATGCTAAAGCTAACAATAAATATATTAATGAATACGATGAATCACAACCCGAGTCTTATATCGTTTATGTGGATTGTAATAATCTTTATGGTTTCAGTATGTGTCAATATTTACCATACGCGAATTTCAGGTTTTTGCTTGAAAGCGAATTAAATGATTTTAACGTTTCAAGTATACCCGACAACAATGCCTGGGGTTACATACTTGAAGTAGATCTGTTATATCCTGACCATTTACATCAATACCACAACGATCTTCCATTTTGTGCAGAAAAGTGCATTCCTCCTGGTGGTAAAACTAAAAAACTCGTTCCAAACTTATATAATAAATACAAATATGTGATTCATTACGTACACCTAAAAAAGTGTATAGAGCATGGTTTAATATTACGTAAAATCCATCGAGTTATTACCTTTAGGCAGAGCGCATACTTAAAACAATATATTGATTTAAATACCATCATCATCATCAATTTAAGAGCCACGCTCTTGTCGGTGTAGCATTTTCCATTCCAGTCTATCAAAGGCCAATTCCTTGACTTCCCTATAAGACACGACGTTAACCTTTTCTTTAATCTGTTCCATGTAAGCTCTTCTTGGTCTTCCCCTTCCTCTCAAATACCGTATTTAAATACCGAGTTACGCAAAAAAGCAACAAGCGTATTTGAGCAGGACCTATTTAAATTATTTAATAACTAGCTGGTACCCGCGACTTCGTCTGCGTACTTTTAATTTGAATATTAAGGATTATATAAAAGGAACGGTATAGCATGTGATTAAAAGAGAGTAAGTAGATATATTTAAAAAAAATAAAAAATATCTGTTTACAGTAGTTATAAAGTACCTATGTATTCCATTGAGTGGCAGAAATTACCTAAGAATATTTATCGGTCCCTTATGTCCAAGACACTTACAGGGGTCAGCGTCACGTTGTGTACAAAAATATTTTAAAATGACCTAATTTAAAACTTTTTTGTACACAACGTTTGCTATTTTGTTATTATTTGTTAAAATGTAGAAATTGTTTGGACTCGACACTCGCGAGCAGGCCACGTATACACCACGTGCGCTCCCCCACCACAAGACAGCGCCGTTGACTGCCGCCACACTTCGGCGAATGTGCGCGACGACGAACGACGACCGACGGCAGTGGCGGCGATGCAGAGTATTCGTTAAAAGGAACTTTATCTACAAAAGCCAATTTTTTTTAACTTGATACACCCAAAACTACTAAATATCATGTTCCTAGGTTCAGTGGTTAATATTTTGTATACAAAAAGTTTGGCTTCGTAGTTCCCGTTCCGAATCCGTTCCGTTCCGTTCGAATTTCGGAAAATCCGTTTGTATCCGGAAAAACTCTGCACATCCTAAGAGACCTACGTACCAAGTTTCATGGTTTTATCTTCAAAAATGACGAATACCCATACAAACATTCAACCCGTATTTCACCCCCATACTGGTAAAAATTTCAAAATGCTTGAACAAACGATTTTTTGTTTGTTATTTAGTGCCTAAACACAAAATTTAATATTTTTATCTTGAAAAATGACGAACCTCATAAAAAATTTCAACACCTATTTCATCCCCTCAAAGATCGAATTTTCAAAAACGCTTTAACAAATTGTTTTTTTATTTCTTATCAAGTACCTAAATATAAAGTTTCGTGGTTTTATCCCCAAAAATGACGAACTCCCATACAAACTTTCAACCCTCATTTCACCCCCTCACTGGTCGAAATTTCAGCAACGCTAGAACAAATGTTTAATTATTTTTTATCAAGTGCTTAAATATAAAGTTTCATGGATTTATATTTTAAAATTAAAATATCCCATACAAACTTTCAACCCCTATTTCAATCTCTTCGTCCCTTCTTTTCGCAATAAAAGGTATCCTATGTCCTTTCTCAGGGTCTAAAGATTGTCTGTGCCAAATTTAATCAAAATCGGTTGAGAGGTTTAAGCGGGAAAGCGTAACAGACAGACAGACAGACAGAGTTACTTTCGCATTTATAATATTAGTAAGGATTATTTTCCCTCGTTAAATAGTAAACAAACTAAGTGTAGGTGTTATAATTTCGTTGACGAACTGATTACCTATCCGTTTCTTTGTCTAAAATGAGTATTACCTTATTACTATGATTGATTGATTGGGCTTAAAGTTCGTATAAATGTCTATCGAATTACCTCCTCAAGTTTAAAGCGTAGCTAGTCATGTAGTACTATATTAATTATGTGGTGTAAGTAATTAGATTTTATCTGTATGTAATGTAACAGTCAGTTGAATAAAAAAACTTATACAAATCAGATCAATTAATTGGCGTAATGTGATTCTAGAAAGAGTTTTAATGTTAATAGATAGCTAGCTATAGCTATGTGTAGGTTCCTGTAGGAATGAGATATAACTGTTTAATAAAGACAGTTGCATCAAAATTTTATCATAAATTCCCTAAATTATGGCGCCTACCTACCCTCTAAGTTAGAAAAGTGATCAAATACTAACTTGAGGTCACTCAGTTTAAAAAAAAAACATCGAAATCATTCCAGTAGCTATGGCGTCATGCGCTTCTTGACACGATCACGAAATCTAGATTTCCGCGGGAATGAGGTATTTTCCCGCCATAAAAAGTAGCCTGTGTCCGTGCCTAAGATCCTATCTTTAAATTAACCAAGTCTTATAAAATTCCGTTCAGACGTTAAGGCGTGAATGAGGCAAACTTTTAAAACAAACAATTAAAAATCACTAACCTAGTTTTCTGTCTACTGCCTACGCCTTAAGTACGATAGCATAAATATTAATAGGCCATATCCTTTTCTAGATTACTATCTATCAGCTAACTAAATTTCATCAAAATCCGTTGAGCCGTTTAGGCATGATAGACAAAACTCCCAGCAAAAACTATAAAAAAATCACTAACTCAATTCAGTTTTCTGCCTACTTCCTACCCCCTAAGTACGATGACGTGATCAATTTGCTCGTACAACCGTTTTTAGATAACCAACTATTACCTTACTAAATTTCATTAAAATCCGTTCAGCCGTTTAGACGTGAAAGAGCAAAAGTCCCAACAAAAACGACTACAAATCACTAAATTAATTTAGTTATCTGCCAACTGCCTACCCCCTAAGAACGATGGCGTGATTATTTATAGCCTATGACCATTTCTAGGTTATCATCTATCACCATACCAAATTTCATCAAAATCCGTTGAGCCGTTTAGGCGTGAAAGAGTAACAGACAGACAGACAGACAGACAGACAGACAGACAGACAGACAGACAGACAGACAGAGTTACTTTCGCATTTATAATATTAGTATGGATAAGGATTATTTTCCCTCGTTAAATAGTAAACAAACTAAGTGTAGGTGTTATAATTTCGTTGACGAACTGATTACCTATCCGTTTCTTTGTCTAAAATGAGTATTACCTTATTACTATGATTGATTACTGGGCTTAAAGTTCGTATAAATGTCTATCGAATTACCTCCTCAAGTTTAAAGCGTAGCTAGTCATGTAGTACTATATTAATTATGTGGTGTAAGTAATTAGATTTTATCTGTATGTAATGTAACAGTCAGTTGAATAAAAAAACTTATACAAATCAGATCAATTAATTGGCGTAATGTGATTCTAGAAAGAGTTTTAATGTTAATAGATAGCTAGCTATAGCTATGTGTAGGTTCCTGTAGGAATGAGATATAACTGTTTAATAAAGACAGTTGCATCAAAATTTTATCATAAATTCCCTAAATTATGGCGCCTACCTACCCTCTAAGTTAGAAAAGTGATCAAATACTAACTTGAGGTCACTCAGTTTAAAAAAAAACATCGAAATCATTTCAGTAGCTATGGCGTCATGCGCTTCTTGACACGATCACGAAATCTAGATTTCCGCGGGAATGAGGTATTTTCCCGCCATAAAAAGTAGCCTGTGTCCGTGCCTAAGATCCTATCTTTAAATTAACCAAGTCTTATAAAATTCCGTTCAGACGTTAAGGCGTGAATGAGGCAAACTTTTAAAACAAACAATTAATTAGAAGATAATTAATAACATTTCTTTGCACAAACGCACACACAAACATCTCTCACCCTAAACGCATATACCTGCTCCGTTCCGTCGTGGGTAAAAATCACTAACCTAGTTTTCTGTCTACTGCCTACGCCTTAAGTACGATAGCATAAATATTAATAGGCCATATCCTTTTCTAGATTACTATCTATCAGCTAACTAAATTTCATCAAAATCCGTTGAGCCGTTTAGGCATGATAGACAAAACTCCCAGCAAAAACCATAAAAAAATCACTAACTCAATTCAGTTTTCTGCCTACTTCCTACCCCCTAAGTACGATCACGTGATCAATTTGATCGTACAACCGTTTTTAGATAACCAACTATTACCTTACTAAATTTCATTAAAATCCGTTCAGCCGTTTAGACGTGAAAGAGCAAAAGTCCCAACAAAAACGACTACAAATCACTAAATCAATTTAGTTATCTGCCAACTGCCTACCCCCTAAGAACGATGGCGTGATTATTTATAGCCTATGACCATTTCTAGGTTATCATCTATCACCATACCAAATTTCATCAAAATCCGTTGAGCCGTTTAGGCGTGAAAGAGTAACAGACAGACAGACAGACAGACAGACAGACAGACAGACAGACAGACAGAGTTACTTTCGCATTTATAATATTAGTATGGATGATAGATAATGAGTCCTAAAAACAATTAATTGAATTTGTCCTTAAGACTAGATTATCACCTAGCGCAAAGATGCGATTGAAATCAACTTATTCAAGTGTTACTTTATTATTAACTGACATGAACCAATTACTTGTTCAAAAAAAGTCAGCTGTTTCTATTCAAACCAAAATGCAAAATACAAAGCAAGGCCATCGATCTGTAGAATCGTTTGGGTCAGAGTTAGAGGAACTGTTCGTCAATCTGACACTAGCCCAAGCCGATGGCGATAATACAAAATTCGAAATATTGCGCCCAATTAATGAAAAAGTAGCAATTAAGCGCTTTGCTGATGGGTTAACCAACACTCGTCTTAGTACAATTATCGCTTCCCGACAGTTCAACTCGCTGCCTGAAGCTATCAGATCTGCCGTAGACGAGCAGACTCTTACGCCGCACAGCGAGCAGGTCATGAGAGTGTCTCACTTTAACACTCAGAGAGGCAGAGGTAGAAATTTTCGTAGAAGCAGTAATAATTATAATTTTAATCGTCAATTCAATAACCAGAAAAATAGGTACAATACGAATAGTAACTCGACACCGACATACTATCGTGGCGGCGGCGGCGCATCATATGGCCAGCGCGGCACGCGCGCTCGCGGGTCAGTTTACCGTGCCCGGCAGTCAAGCACACGGGGTAGAGGTTCTTTTGGACGTATTAATTACACTGATTATGATGAGACCCAAGGTCAAAATATTGAAACACAAGAGTTGCAATCGGGTGAAGACACTACAAACTTAAATGAGTTTTTTCGTTCCCATTGAGAATTATGTTTTTAGTTATAACTAGCTTTTGCCCGCGACTTCGTCCGCGTGGCGTGTTATATAAGAGAGAGATCTTTGTGTGTGTGGGAGTGCATACTTATGCAGTTTAGATTTTTTCATAAGTACAATTTTTTTCCCAATAACTCCCATTTTTCAAAATACAGCCAAAAATAAACTTTATATTTACTAAGGTATGCATGCATGCTAGATTGAATCAATTGATTGAATTGATTTTTTTTAATTGATTGTTCATTGAGTTTTCATTTTAATACACACTTCCTCTCTTCCCTTCAACGTTGCTGTGCCCTACAGGGTCCATGTTTTAGTTCCTATGCCTATGTAACACCCCATTGTACTACATGGAATGCAATAAATAATTTAATTGAATTGAATTGAAAACATCTATCTTACGCGGTTTCGATTTTTTCATACAAATGTTTTTTCCCGCTAACTACCGTTCCCGTGGGAATTTTGTAATATCCTGTTGCAACTAAGCTTTAAGTTTACTAAAGTACCTGCATGCCAAATTTCAAACGTCTAACTTGAGTGGTTTAGATTTTTCATACAAAAGGATTTTTCCGCTAATTCCCGTTCCCGTGAGAAATTTGGGAATTCCTTTCTTAGTGCACCTCTACGGTACCTATGGTACCTGCATGCCAAATTTCAAACGTCTAGCTTGAGTGGTTTAGATTTTTCATACAAAAGGATTTTCCCGCTAATTCCCGTTCCCGTGAGAATTTTGGGAATTCCTTTATTAGTGCACCTCTACGGTACCTATGGTACCTGCATGCCAAATTTCAAACGTCTAACTTGAGTGGTTTAGATTTTTCATACAAAAGGATTTTCCCGCTAATTCCCGTTCCCGTGGGAATTGAAATTCCTTTCTTAGTACACCTCTACGGTATCTAAGGTACCTGCATGACAAATTTCAAACATCTAACTTGATTGGTTTAGATTTTTCATACAAAAGGATTTTCCCGCTAATTCCCGTTCCCGTGTGAATTTTGGGAATTCCTTTCTTAGTGCACCTCTACGGTACCTATGGTACCTGCATGCCAAATTTCAAACGTCTAACTTGAGTGGTTTAGATTTTTCATACAAAAGGATTTTCCCGCTAATTCCCGTTCCCGTGGGGATTTCGGGAATTCCTTTCTTAGTACACCTCTACGGTATCTAAGGTACCTGCATGACAAATTTCAAATATCTAACTTGAATGGTTTAGATTTTTCATACAAAAGGATTTTCCCGCTAATTCCCGTTCTCGTGAGAATTTCGGGAATTCCTTTCTTAATGCACCTTTACGGTACCTAAGGTACCTGCATGACAAATTTCAAACGTCTAACTTGAGTGGTTTAGATTTTTCATACAAAAGGATTTTCCCGCTAATTCCCGTTCTCGTGGGAATTTCGGGAATTCCTTTCTTAGTGCACCTCTACGGTACCTAAGGTATCTGCATGCCAAATTTCAAACGTCTAACTTGAGTGGTTTAGATTTTTCATACAAAAGGATTTTCCCGCATTCCCGTTCCCGTGAGAATTTCGGGAATTCCTTTCTTAGTGTACCTCTACGGTATCTAAGGTACCTGCGTGCCAAATTTCAAACGTCTAACTTGAGTGGTTTAGATTTTTCATACAAAAGAATTTCCCTTCACTACTCTGCTCCTATTGATTGTAGCGTGATGAAAGGTATACTATAACCTGTCCAGGAGTGTGAAGAATAATTGTACCAAGTTTCATTAAAATCCGTCTAGTAGTTTTTGTTTCTATAAGGAACATACAGACAGACAGACAGACAGACAGACAGACAGACAAAAATTTTACTGATTGCATTTTTGGCATCAGTATCGACCACTTATCACCCCCTGATAGTTATTTTGAAAAAATATTTAATGTACAGAATTGACCTCTCTACAGATTTATTATAAGTATAGATAACTGTAGTATGGTATCATTTAATGTAGACTGTAGCAGTATACAATTACTAGTAGATAGTGGCGCAACTTTGTGTGTTTTAAAATATGATTGGTTAGTTAAAAATAATTTAGTAGATCAGTTATGTTACAATAAGATTACTATTAAGGGCATCAGTGGAAAGTTAAGTTCAGAAGGTTATATAATTTTGGAATTATATTACGAAGGGTGTAAGTTTACTGAAAAATTTTTCGTTTTTAAGGGGCTGACATGCGCAGTAGATGGAATATTGGGAGACAATTTCTTAAAACGTTATGAAGCCCTTATCAATTATAAAAACTACAACTTACAATTGACGACAAATTTTCGTAATGTCTATATACCTATAAATAGCCGAGTTAGTTATGAGCACGTGATTGCACCGCGTTGCGAGGTAATTAGACACGTACCTACTTCATATAGTAACGATTGCGTGGTTTTAGCGAAAGAACTTCAGGAAGGTGTTTTCATTGCAGGGTCGATAGCGAAACCGTATCATAGTAGCATCCCTATTAGAGTATTAAATACGACGGATAATGAAATAAAACTAGATTTCAGTACACTTGATATTTGCGAGTTAAATGATTTTGACGTATGCAGTTTAGACGAAGAAAATATCACTGTCAAACGCATAAAATCATTATTCAGTTTATTAGATTTGTCAGACCTCAATAAGCAAGAAAAATGTGCAATTGAAAGCATATGTGCTAAATACGCAGACATCTTTCATCTCCCAGGTGACAAATTGACAGTAACTAACTTAATGACACATAAAATAACATTGAAAGATAACGTATCACCAATCTATACGAAACCCTATAGAATACCATTTGCACAAAAGGTAGAAGTTCAAAGGCAAATTGACGAAATGTTAGCTAATGATATAATTGAAAAGACTACATCTGAGTGGTCTAGTCCTGTCTTATTAGTCCCTAAAAAGGCGGATAGATCAAATGAAAAAAAGTGGAGACTAGTTATTGATTACCGACAACTAAATAATTGTATTAAAGATGACAGGTTCCCACTGCCTAATATAACAGACATTCTTGATTCTCTTTCAGGAAGTATTTATTTTTCAAAAATAGATCTCTCACAAAGTTACTATCAATTATCATTGGACGATAAGTCTAGAAAATACACTGCGTTTAGTGTTGATAAAATGTATCAGATATCATTGAATAAAGAGTCGCGACAACCGACAGCTTTTATCGCGAATAGTCAGATGTATCAAATGAATCGGTGCCCTATGGGTCTAAAAACATCACCAAGTGTATTTTCAAGGCTTATGACCATTGCTTTATCAGGTTTCAATTATAAAAATGCATTTATATATTTAGACTAGCTGGTACCCGCGACTTCGTCTGCGTACTTTTAATTTGAATATTAAGGATTATATAAAAGGAACGGTATAGCATGTGATTAAAAGAGAGTAAGTAGGTATATTTAAAAAAAATAAAAAATATCTGTTTACAGTCGTTATAAAGTACCTATGTATTCCATTGAGTGGCAGAAATTACCTAGGAATATTTATCGGTCCCTTATGTCCAAGAGACACTTACAGGGGTCAGCGTCACGTTGTGTACAAAAATATTTTAAAATGACCTAATTTAAAACTTTTTTGTACACAACGTTTGCTATTTTGTTATTATTTGTTAAAATGTGGAGATTGTTTGGACTCGACCCTCGCGAGCAGGCCACGTATACACCACGTGCGCTCCCCCACCACAAGACAGCGCCGTTGACTGCCGCCACACTTCGGCTATTGTGCGCGACGACGAACGACGACCGACGGCAGTGGCGGCGATGCAGAGTATTCGTTAAAAGGAACTTTATCTACAAAAGCCAAATTTTTTTAACTTGATACACCCAAAACTACTAAATATCATGTTCCTAGGTTCAGTGGTTAATATTTTGTATACAAAAAGTTTGGCTTCGTAGTTCCCGTTCCGAATCCGTTCCGTTCCGTTCGAATTTCGGAAAATCCGTTTGTTGAAAAACTCTGCACATCCTAAGAGACCTACGTACCAAGTTTCATGGTTTTATCTTCAAAAATGACGAATACCCATACAAACTTTCAACCCGTATTTCACCCCCATACTGGTAAAAATTTCAAAATGCTTGAACAAACGATTTTTTGTTTGTTATTTAGTGCCTAAACACAAAATTTAATATTTTTATCTTGAAAAATGACGAACCTCATAAAAAATTTCAACACCTATTTCATCCCCTCAAAGATCGAATTTTCAAAAACGTTTTAACAAATTGTTTTTTTATTTCTTACTAGCTGGTACCCGCGACTTCGTCTGCGTACTTATAATTTGAATATTAAGGATTATATAAAAGGAACGGTATAGCATGTGATTAAAAGAGAGTAAGTAGGTATATTTAAAAAAAAATATCTGTTTACAGTCGTTATAAAGTACCTATGTATTCCATTGAGTGGCAGAAATTACCTAGGAATATTTATCGGTCCCTTATGTCCAAGACACTTACAGGGGTCAGCGTCACGTTGTGTACAAAAATATTTTAAAATGACCTAATTTAAAACTTTTTTGTACACAACGTTTGCTATTTTGTTATTATTTGTTAAAATGTAGAAATTGTTTGGACTCGACACTCGCGAGCAGGCCACGTATACACCACGTGCGCTCCCCCACCACAAGACAGCGCCGTTGACTGCCGCCACACTTCGGCGAATGTGCGCGACGACGAACGACGACCGACGGCAGTGGCGGCGATGCAGAGTATTCGTTAAAAGGAACTTTATCTACAAAAGCCAAATTTTTTTAACTTGATACACCCAAAACTACTAAATATCATGTTCCTAGGTTCAGTGGTTAATATTTTGTATACAAAAAGTTTGGCTTCGTAGTTCCCGTTCCGAATCCGTTCCGTTCCGTTCGAATTTCGGAAAATCCGTTTGTATCCGGAAAAACTCTGCACATCCTAAGAGACCTACGTACCAAGTTTCATGGTTTTATCTTCAAAAATGACGAATACCCATACAAACATTCAACCCGTATTTCACCCCCATACTGGTAAAAATTTCAAAATGCTTGAACAAACGATTTTTTGTTTGTTATTTAATGCCTAAACACAAAATTTAATATTTTTATCTTGAAAAATGACGAACCTCATAAAAAATTTCAACACCTATTTCATCCCCTCAAAGATCGAATTTTCAAAAACGCTTTAACAAATTGTTTTTTTATTTCTTATCAAGTACCTAAATATAAAGTTTCGTGGTTTTATCCCCAAAAATGACGAACTCCCATACAAACTTTCAACCCTCATTTCACCCCCTCACTGGTCGAAATTTCAGCAACGCTAGAACAAATGTTTAATTATTTTTTATCAAGTGCTTAAATATAAAGTTTCATGGATTTATATTTTAAAATTAAAATATCCCATACAAACTTTCAACCCCTATTTCAATCTCTTCGTCCCTTCTTTTCGCAATAAAAGGTATCCTATGTCCTTTCTCAGGGTCTAAAGATTGTCTGTGCCAAATTTAATCAAAATCGGTTGAGAGGTTTAAGCGGGAAAGCGTAACAGACAGACAGACAGAGTTACTTTCGCATTTATAATATTAGTAAGGATTATTTTCCCTCGTTAAATAGTAAACAAACTAAGTGTAGGTGTTATAATTTCGTTGACGAACTGATTACCTATCCGTTTCTTTGTCTAAAATGAGTATTACCTTATTACTATGATTGATTGATTGATTGATTGATTGGGCTTAAAGTTCGTATAAATGTCTATCGAATTACCTCCTCAAGTTTAAAGCGTAGCTAGTCATGTAGTACTATATTAATTATGTGGTGTAAGTAATTAGATTTTATCTGTATGTAATGTAACAGTCAGTTGAATAAAAAAACTTATACAAATCAGATCAATTAATTGGCGTAATGTGATTCTAGAAAGAGTTTTAATGTTAATAGATAGCTAGCTATAGCTATGTGTAGGTTCCTGTAGGAATGAGATATAACTGTTTAATAAAGACAGTTGCATCAAAATTTTATCATAAATTCCCTAAATTATGGCGCCTACCTACCCTCTAAGTTAGAAAAGTGATCAAATACTAACTTGAGGTCACTCAGTTTTAAAAAAAAACATCGAAATCATTCCAGTAGCTATGGCGTCATGCGCTTCTTGACACGATCACGAAATCTAGATTTCCGCGGGAATGAGGTATTTTCCCGCCATAAAAAGTAGCCTGTGTCCGTGCCTAAGATCCTATCTTTAAATTAACCAAGTCTTATAAAATTCCGTTCAGACGTTAAGGCGTGAATGAGGCAAACTTTTAAAACAAACAATTAAAAATCACTAACCTAGTTTTCTGTCTACTGCCTACGCCTTAAGTATGATAGCATAAATATTAATAGGCCATATCCTTTTCTAGATTACTATCTATCAGCTAACTAAATTTCATCAAAATCCGTTGAGCCGTTTAGGCATGATAGACAAAACTCCCAGCAAAAACTATAAAAAAATCACTAACTCAATTCAGTTTTCTGCCTACTTCCTACCCCCTAAGTACGATGACGTGATCAATTTGCTCGTACAACCGTTTTTAGATAACCAACTATTACCTTACTAAATTTCATTAAAATCCGTTCAGCCGTTTAGACGTGAAAGAGCAAAAGTCCCAACAAAAACGACTACAAATCACTAAATTAATTTAGTTATCTGCCAACTGCCTACCCCCTAAGAACGATGGCGTGATTATTTATAGCCTATGACCATTTCTAGGTTATCATCTATCACCATACCAAATTTCATCAAAATCCGTTGAGCCGTTTAGGCGTGAAAGAGTAACAGACAGACAGACAGACAGACAGACAGACAGACAGACAGAGTTACTTTCGCATTTATAATATTAGTATGGATAAGGATTATTTTCCCTCGTTAAATAGTAAACAAACTAAGTGTAGGTGTTATAATTTCGTTGACGAACTGATTACCTATCCGTTTCTTTGTCTAAAATGAGTATTACCTTATTACTATGATTGATTACTGGGCTTAAAGTTCGTATAAATGTCTATCGAATTACCTCCTCAAGTTTAAAGCGTAGCTAGTCATGTAGTACTATATTAATTATGTGGTGTAAGTAATTAGATTTTATCTGTATGTAATGTAACAGTCAGTTGTGTGGCGTATACATATATATGTGTAATAAATATGGTGACTGCGAGCCGCCCGCTCCCCACCCCCGGCACTTGCTATCAGGCCGGCGCGGCGAGCAGACGTGTCGCAGGCGCATTGAAAAATCAATTGTGGTTTTATTTGCGATCCAACCAAGGTCTACTGCGTAGTCTGAGACAGCACAAATTGGCGACGAGGATAAAGAACGTGAGTAAAAACAAAGAAAAAGAAACTGTTTACGTGTTACGACTATGCACAATATTAACTTGGAGTTATCAGTACAAATATTTTTATTTTTTTTACATCATGATAAATGGGAAGGGTGGATGTTTACGTGATAAAATACTATTCACCCACGTACTAAATTAGGTTTTTCACGATATTTTGTTTTAAATTGTGTTTTTCTATTGATTTGCTTCCGTACTGATAACAAAAGGTTACCAATACAAAGAAAGTAGTCGCAAGTGTGAGCTAATATAAACCTAATAAATTGTTCCATTGTTGTATATTCAGTATCAGCCATTTTTAGCACGTCTCGATAAAATAAGAAAAAAAAAAAAATATTACCAAAACAATTCTTGATTATGTAACTACCTACCCATTGATCTTACATTCTTGATTTATGTGTTTGTTTGTAAAGTGAACTCAATACCTATGCACTATACAGCGTATCGTACTGAGTACAGAAGTATTAGATATTTTTAATACCTATATTCGAATTTTGAGATTGAACATAACAGTTGAATGTTATCGTATGGAGTGTAACTCATTATAAACAAAACAGTTAGTTAACTTATTGCAAATGGCGAATTCCTGACTATACATACAACAAGATGTACCTGTATATATTAGTTAAGTAAGTCGGAGTCATTATAATGACACCGCAACCGAGTTAAGAACACCGTACAATTATATAATGAGTGAAACCTAAAAACTCATCAAGTACATGGACTGGCATTTTAACATGTCAGTGAAATAACATGTTTTAATGTTAGACGTGCAAGTAATAAGTAGTTCCAATTTAGATTATAGTTTGCTTCCATTATAATATTAATACCTATCTACATTCAACTCGGAAAATGAACAAATTGCGTACGTTGCCGAGTAGTATACTTAATATCTATATAACAATAAAAGTACTTACCTCGCTTAATTGTAAACTTACATACCGTTCCGAAACAAGATTTCCGTACTTACTTGCAGATCGCCACACCATGTCTCAGCTACCGGCGTTAGAAAACTTTGATTGTGACGGCGATTCAAATTCGCTAGGTAGTCGATGGGAAAAATGGAAACGCGCACTAAACATTTATCTTTCGGCTACTGGGGTAGATGTGCCGCAAAAAAGGCGAGCAGTTTTATTACATACCGCCGGGTTTGCACTACAGGAAATTTATTATAACCTCCCCGGGGCTCATGTAGAAGAGACAGAATCAAACGACGTTTTCAAAATCGCGGTAGAAAAGCTCGACGAATATTTCGCTCCAAAGCAAAGTTTCCTTTATGAGAGACATCTTTTCAGACTTATGAAGCAAGAACCGGAAGAAAAATTTGAGAAATTTTTAATTAGATTACGTAATCAGAGCTCGAAATGCAATTTCGCACGGAAGGAAGATGATCTCATCGATCAAATAGTCGAAAAATGTAGTTCGTCTGATCTCAGGAAAAAGATTCTTACATTAGGAGATTCGGTTACTATAGATAAGATTATAATGGAAGCGAACGCAATTGAGACCGTTGAAAGACAATTGAAAGGATTTCAAGTAAGGTCAAACATCGATGTAAACAAAATTGGAACTAGACCAAAAAATCCCAACAATATACGGTGTACTAGATGTGGAAGTCCACACCATGACAATGAGTATGACAAGTGTCCGGCCAAGAATGCCAACTGCGACAAGTGCGGGTTTAAAGGCCATTTCAAAAGTCAATGCCGTACTTCGTATAAAAGGCGCATGGCAATGGCGAATGCAAATGCAGTGCGAAATGCGAAAAAAATGAAACCAAATGATCAATCGAAAGGAACCGGACAACCAACAAATCAACCAATCAAACCACCAAGTAATTCACCTCCCTCTAATATAAATTATGTGTTCCATATAGATGAGGACGCAGAAATAATGTGTCAGGTGGGTGGTGTTAACGTAAACATGCTCATTGACTCTGGTAGTAAAACCAATATAATTGACGATAGGACTTGGGAATATTTAAAATCAAACGAAGTTATCGTTTCAAATCAACAACGGGGTTCCGACCATCGGGGTTCATGGCTTATGGGTCCAAAGAGCCGCTTAAAGTACTAGGTTCTTTCGAAGCATTAATTGCAATAGGACCTGAAAAACAACCTGCTAAATTTTACGTCATTAAAAACGGCACTCGAAGTTTGTTGGGTAAGGAAACTGCAAAGAAGCTTAATGTTCTCAAAATAGGGGTGAGTATCAATTCCTTACATTCCCAGTCAGACACTTTTCCCAAATTTAAAGACATCCAACTTGATATTGCTATAGACAAATCAGTCACGCCAATCTGTCAGCCCTACAGACGAGTACCCATCCCACTCGAAAGTAAGATTAACAGCAAGATAGATGAACTAGTAAAAAGGGATATAATTGAACCTGTCAATAAAGCAACAACCTGGGTGTCTCCGCTCGTACCAATACTAAAAAAAGATGGAGACGTAAGACTTTGCGTTGACATGAGGTGCGCGAATAAAGCCATCATGCGGGAGAATCATCCTTTACCTACCATGACTCAGCTCTTACCCAAACTGAAGAAAGCACGCATCTTTTCCAAACTAGATATTAGAGAAGCTTTCCACCAAGTGGAAATAAGTGAAGACTGTCGAGATATAACAACTTTCATTACCAGCAAAGGTTTATTTCGCTATAAAAGGTTGATGTTCGGAATTTCGTGCGCGCCCGAACATTTCCAAAAAATCTTGGAAAGGATGCTTCTCCCTTGCGAAGGCGTCATAAATTTTATCGACGATATCGTCGTGTTTGGAAGCAACGAAGAAGAACATAATGCCAGATTGGAAAATGTCTTACAAGTTTTAAAACACAATAATGTTCAACTAAACGAAAAGAAGTGTATTTTCAATCGATCAAAAATTGATTTCCTTGGTCACGAGCTGTCCTCAGAGGGCATTAAACCTTTAGATAAATATATTAAAAGCATAGCATCATTCAGAGAACCACAAAATGTAGAGGAGATCCAAAGTTTTCTGGGACTCGTAAACTACATCGGAAAATGGATTCCAAATTTGGCTACTGTAACTGAACCGATTCGCGAAATTTTAAGACAGAAGCTTCCCAAACACGCCGATATTACAAAATTTTGGAAAAAAGAACAAGCACTTGCTTTTACCGAATTAAAAAGCAGTTTAAGTAACCTTCACACACTAGGATTTTATGATCCACATGACAAAACTCAGGTTATTGCAGACGCGAGCCCCGTAGGGCTAGGGGCAGTTCTCATTCAATACGATACACATGGACCCCGAATTATTGCTTATGGTCACAAAAGTCTATCAGATGTTGAAAAACGATACTGCCAGACGGAGAAGGAGGCTTTGGCATTAGTTTGGGCCATAGAGCACTTCAGTATGTACCTTTACGGTTTGCAAGAGTTTGATTTAGTTACAGACCATAAACCCTTGGAGGTAATATTTGGGCCTCGATCTAAACCCTGCGCACGTATAGAACGTTGGGTGTTGCGATTGCAATCCTACAACTATAAAGTCGTGCATTGTTCTGGTAAGAACAATATTGCTGATTCACTTTCTAGATTATGCTCCATTCAAAACTCACATCCATATGACGATGATCATCACGTTAATCAAATTGTGCAGGCTGCAAGACCTTTGGCAGTATCAATGGAAAACATAATTATCAAATCCCAAGAAGATGAGGAAACCCAATTAGTTAAAGTTGGCCTCTCAGACAATAGCTGGGACCCAAAAGTAAATCATTATAAACTTTTTAAGCATGAACTCTGGGTCCATGATGATGTCTTATTACGCGGAAATAAAATTGTCATACCTGTCGAGCTACGCAAACAAGTGCTAGCATCGGCACATGAAGGTCACCCAGGCATTGTTGCCATGAAAGGTAGACTGCGGACTAAAGTGTGGTGGCCTAAAATAGATAAAGACGCGGAAAACATGGTAAAAAGCTGCAAAAGCTGCATTTTAGTCTCGGGACCTAACCCTCCTGTGCCGATGAAGAGACGTGAATTGCCTTCCCAACCTTGGGTAGATATAGCGGTGGATTTTCTAGGTCCACTTCCCAGTGGACATTACGTATTCGTGGTTGTGGATTACTACAGCCGCTACAAAGAAGTCAAAGTTATGAAATCGATCACGTCCCAAGAAACCGTCGGGGTGCTTAAAGAAATATTTTCAAGGCTAGGTATCCCCGTCAGTTTAACTTCTGATAATGGACGGCAATTCATTAGTGAGGAGTTCAAATCCTTCTGCTCAGAGTTGGGCATTAAACTTTACCATTCTATACCGTACTGGCCCCAACAAAATGGGGAAGTCGAGAGGCAAAACCGCGACATCATAAAGCGGTTAAAGATAAGCCAGTGCCAAAGATCTGATTGGAAGGACGACCTTTTACGCTACCTTATGATGTACAATAGTACACCGCATAGCACGACGGGAAAGACCCCCTCGGAACTGTTTTTTAACCGTCAGTTCAGAGATAAAATTCCTTCCGTTGTAGATGTCGAAAGCAGACAAATCAATCTAGAAGTACATGATAGAGATAAAATAATGAAAGATAAAGGAAAACATAGAGAAGACCGAAAGAGAAAGGCAAAGGATAATCACATCAACATAGGAGAAAAGGTGTACATTAAGAACATGATTAAAGAAAACAAGTTAACACCAAATTTTAACCCAATACCACATACGGTGATTAGCGCAAATGGAGGAGATGTAAATATAAGAAATGATGAGACGGGACAAGAATTACGGAGAAATATTATACATTTGAAAAAGGTGGAAGGACAGTGGAAGATTCAGAGTGAAAGGGAAGGGAGAGAGTGCGGTGATGAAGATTGTAGAAATTTTGAGAATGGAAATTCCTGTAGCTCCGAAATAGAATCAGAGGAAGAATAACAAAAATACAGCACAATACTTAAACTACTACTAATTAAATTGATTATGTACTAAAAAATAAAATAAAACAAAAAAAAATATTCAAAGAGAGAGATGTGGCGTATACATATATATGTGTAATAAATATGGTGACTGCGAGCCGCCCGCTCCCCACCCCCGGCACTTGCTATCAGGCCGGCGCGGCGAGCAGACGTGTCGCAGGCGCATTGAAAAATCAATTGTGGTTTTATTTGCGATCCAACCAAGGTCTACTGCGTAGTCTGAGACAGCACAAGTTGAATAAAAAAACTTATACAAATCAGATCAATTAATTGGCGTAATGTGATTCTAGAAAGAGTTTTAATGTTAATAGATAGCTAGCTATAGCTATGTGTAGGTTCCTGTAGGAATGAGATATAGCTGTTTAATAAAGACAGTTGCATCAAAATTTTATCATAAATTCCCTAAATTATGGCGCCTACCTACCCTCTAAGTTAGAAAAGTGATCAAATACTAACTTGAGGTCACTCAGTTTAAAAAAAAACATCGAAATCATTTCAGTAGCTATGGCGTCATGCGCTTCTTGACACGATCACGAAATCTAGATTTCCGCGGGAATGAGGTATTTTCCCGCCATAAAAAGTAGCCTGTGTCCGTGCCTAAGATCCTATCTTTAAATTAACCAAGTCTTATAAAATTCCGTTCAGACGTTAAGGCGTGAATGAGGCAAACTTTTAAAACAAACAATTAATTAGAAGATAATTAATAACATTTCTTTGCACAAACGCACACACAAACATCTCTCACCCTAAACGCATATACCTGCTCCGTTCCGTCGCCGCGTCGTGGGTAAAAATCACTAACCTAGTTTTCTGTCTACTGCCTACGCCTTAAGTACGATAGCATAAATATTAATAGGCCATATCCTTTTCTAGATTACTATCTATCAGCTAACTAAATTTCATCAAAATCCGTTGAGCCGTTTAGGCATGATAGACAAAACTCCCAGCAAAAACCATAAAAAAATCACTAACTCAATTCAGTTTTCTGCCTACTTCCTACCCCCTAAGTACGATGACGTGATCAATTTGATCGTACAACCGTTTTTAGATAACCAACTATTACTAAATTTCATTAAAATCCGTTCAGCCGTTTAGACGTGAAAGAGCAAAAGTCCCAACAAAAACGACTACAAATCACTAAATCAATTTAGTTATCTGCCAACTGCCTACCCCCTAAGAACGATGGCGTGATTATTTATAGCCTATGACCATTTCTAGGTTATCATCTATCACCATACCAAATTTCATCAAAATCCGTTGAGCCGTTTAGGCGTGAAAGAGTAACAGACAGACAGACAGACAGACAGACAGACAGACAGACAGACAGAGTTACTTTCGCATTTATAATATTAGTATGGATGATAGATAATGAGTCCTAAAAACAATTAATTGAATTTGTCCTTAAGACTAGATTATCACCTAGCGCAAAGATGCGATTGAAATCAACTTATTCAAGTGTTACTTTATTATTAACTGACATGAACCAATTACTTGTTCAAAAAAAGTCAGCTGTTTCTATTCAAACCAAAATGCAAAATACAAAGCAAGGCCATCGATCTGTAGAATCGTTTGGGTCAGAGTTAGAGGAACTGTTCGTCAATCTGACACTAGCCCAAGCCGATGGCGATAATACAAAATTCGAAATATTGCGCCCAATTAATGAAAAAGTAGCAATTAAGCGCTTTGCTGATGGGTTAACCAACACTCGTCTTAGTACAATTATCGCTTCCCGACAGTTCAACTCGCTGCCTGAAGCTATCAGATCTGCCGTAGACGAGCAGACTCTTACGCCGCACAGCGAGCAGGTCATGAGAGTGTCTCACTTTAACACTCAGAGAGGCAGAGGTAGAAATTTTCGTAGAAGCAGTAATAATTATAATTTTAATCGTCAATTCAATAACCAGAAAAATAGGTACAATACGAATAGTAACTCGACACCGACATACTATCGTGGCGGCGGCGGCGCATCATATGGCCAGCGCGGCACGCGCGCTCGCGGGTCAGTTTACCGTGCCCGGCAGTCAAGCACACGGGGTAGAGGTTCTTTTGGACGTATTAATTACACTGATTATGATGAGACCCAAGGTCAAAATATTGAAACACAAGAGTTGCAATCAGGTGAAGACACTACAAACTTAAATGAGTTTTTTCGTTCCCATTGAGAATTATGTTTTTAGTTATAACTAGCTTTTGCCCGCGACTTCGTCCGCGTGGCGTGTTATATAAGAGAGAGATCTTTGTGTGTGTGGGAGTGCATACTTATGCAGTTTAGATTTTTTCATAAGTACAATTTTTTTCCCAATAACTCCCATTTTTCAAAATACAGCCAAAAATAAACATTATATTTACTAAGGTATGCATGCATGCTAGATTGAATCAATTGATTGAATTGATTTTTTTTAATTGATTGTTCATTGAGTTTTCATTTTAATACACACTTCCTCTCTTCCCTTCAACGTTGCTGTGCCCTACAGGGTCCATGTTTTAGTTCCTATGCCTATGTAACACCCCATTGTACTACATGGAATGCAATAAATAATTTAATTGAATTGAATTGAAAACATCTATCTTACGCGGTTTCGATTTTTTCATACAAATGTTTTTTCCCGCTAACTACCGTTCCCGTGGGAATTTTGTAATATCCTGTTGCAACTAAGCTTTAAGTTTACTAAAGTACCTGCATGCCAAATTTCAAACGTCTAACTTGAGTGGTTTAGATTTTTCATACAAAAGGATTTTCCCGCTAATTCCCGTTCCCGTAGGAATTTCGGGAATTCCTTTCTTAGTGCACCTCTACGGTACCTATGGTACCTGCATGCCAAATTTCAAACGTCTAGCTTGAGTGGTTTAGATTTTTCATACAAAAGGATTTTCCCGCTAATTCCCGTTCCCGTGAGAATTTTGGGAATTCCTTTATTAGTGCACCTCTACGGTACCTATGGTACCTGCATGCCAAATTTCAAACGTCTAACTTGAGTGGTTTAGATTTTTCATACAAAAGGATTTTCCCGCTAATTCCCGTTCCCGTGGGAATTGAAATTCCTTTCTTAGTACACCTCTACGGTATCTAAGGTACCTGCATGACAAATTTCAAACATCTAACTTGAATGGTTTAGATTTTTCATACAAAAGGATTTTCCCGCTAATTCCCGTTCCCGTGTGAATTTTGGGAATTCCTTTCTTAGTGCACCTCTACGGTACCTATGGTACCTGCATGCCAAATTTCAAACGTCTAACTTGAGTGGTTTAGATTTTTCATACAAAAGGATTTTCCCGCTAATTCCCGTTCCCGTGGGGATTTCGGGAATTCCTTTCTTAGTACACCTCTACGGTATCTAAGGTACCTGCATGACAAATTTCAAATATCTAACTTGAATGGTTTAGATTTTTCATACAAAAGGATTTTCCCGCTAATTCCCGTTCTCGTGGGAATTTCGGGAATTCCTTTCTTAATGCACCTTTACGGTACCTAAGGTACCTGCATGACAAATTTCAAACGTCTAACTTGAGTGGTTTAGATTTTTCATACAAAAGGATTTTCCCGCTAATTCCCGTTCTCGTGGGAATTTCGGGAATTCCTTTCTTAGTGCACCTCTACGGTACCTAAGGTATCTGCATGCCAAATTTCAAACGTCTAACTTGAGTGGTTTAGATTTTTCATACAAAAGGATTTTCCCGCATTCCCGTTCCCGTGAGAATTTCGGGAATTCCTTTCTTAGTGTACCTCTACGGTATCTAAGGTACCTGCGTGCCAAATTTCAAACGTCTAACTTGAGTGGTTTAGATTTTTCATACAAAAGGATTTTCCCGCTAATTCCCGTTCCCGTAGGAATTTCGGAAATTCCTTTCTTAGTGCACCTCTACGGTATCTAAGGTACCTGCATGCCAAATTTCAAACGTCTAACTTGAGTGGTTTAGATTTTTCATACAAAAGAATTTCCCTTCACTACTCTGCTCCTATTGATTGTAGCGTGATGAAAGGTATACTATAACCTGTCCAGGAGTGTGAAGAATAATTGTACCAAGTTTCATTAAAATCCGTCTAGTAGTTTTTGTTTCTATAAGGAACATACAGACAGACAGACAGACAGACAGACAGACAGACAAAAATTTTACTGATTGCATTTTTGGCATCAGTATCGACCACTTATCACCCCCTGATAGTTATTTTGAAAAAATATTTAATGTACAGAATTGACCTCTCTACAGATTTATTATAAGTATAGATAACTGTAGTATGGTATCATTTAATGTAGACTGTAGCAGTATACAATTACTAGTAGATAGTGGCGCAACTTTGTGTGTTTTAAAATATGATTGGTTAGTTAAAAATAATTTAGTAGATCAGTTATGTTACAATAAGATTACTATTAAGGGCATCAGTGGAAAGTTAAGTTCAGAAGGTTATATAATTTTGGATTTATATTACGAAGGGTGTAAGTTTACTGAAAAATTTTTCGTTTTTAAGGGGCTGACATGCGCAGTAGATGGAATATTGGGAGACAATTTCTTAAAACGTTATGAAGCCCTTATCAATTATAAAAACTACAACTTACAATTGACGACAAATTTTCGTAATGTCTATATACCTATAAATAGCCGAGTTAGTTATGAGCACGTGATTGCACCGCGTTGCGAGGTAATTAGACACGTACCTACTTCATATAGTAACGATTGCGTGGTTTTAGCGAAAGAACTTCAGGAAGGTGTTTTCATTGCAGGGTCGATAGCGAAACCGTATCATAGTAGCATCCCTATTAGAGTATTAAATACGACGGATAATGAAATAAAACTAGATTTCAGTACACTTGATATTTGCGAGTTAAATGATTTTGACGTATGCAGTTTAGACGAAGAAAATATCACTGTCAAACGCATAAAATCATTATTCAGTTTATTAGATTTGTCAGACCTCAATAAGGAAGAAAAATGTGCAATTGAAAGCATATGTGCTAAATACGCAGACATCTTTCATCTCCCAGGTGACAAATTGACAGTAACTAACTTAATGACACATAAAATAACATTGAAAGATAACGTATCACCAATCTATACGAAACCCTATAGAATACCATTTGCACAAAAGGTAGAAGTTCAAAGGCAAATTGACGAAATGTTAGCTAATGATATAATTGAAAAGACTACATCTGAGTGGTCTAGTCCTGTCTTATTAGTCCCTAAAAAGGCGGATAGATCAAATGAAAAAAAGTGGAGACTAGTTATTGATTACCGACAACTAAATAATTGTATTAAAGATGACAGGTTCCCACTGCCTAATATAACAGACATTCTTGATTCTCTTTCAGGAAGTATTTATTTTTCAAAAATAGATCTCTCACAAAGTTACTATCAATTATCATTGCCGAGCTGGTCCGTGGGCTCAGTAGTGCCAGGGTTGGGTGCTCTATTGACGGTAAATTTGTCAATAATATTAGTTATGCAGACGACATGGTACTGCTGACCCCCTCGATTTGCGCGCTCATGAAGCTCCTCCGGATGTGTGAACAATATGCTGAGACTCACGGCCTCAGATACAATGCGACTAAGAGTGAGCTGCTGATTTTTAAGGCGGGAAATAAAACTTACTCTAACATTCCGCCAGTGAATTTAAATGGCACTCCTCTCCAACTCGTGACGCAATTCAAGTACCTGGGGCACTGGGTCACAGACACCTTGTCAGATGATACGGACATAGAGAGGGAGCGTAGGGCTCTGGCCGTAAGGTGTAATATGCTGGCTCGTAGGTTCGCACGCTGTACCAAACAAGTAAAAATAATGTTGTTCAAGGCTTATTGCCAGTCAATGTACACGTGCAGTCTATGGACCAATTACACTCAGAAGGTATACAGAGCTCTCCGCGTCCAATACAATAACGCGTTCAGGGTAATGTTGGGGCTGCCGCGCTTTTGCAGCGCATCTGGCATGTTTGCTGAGGCACGCACGGATAGTTTTGAGACCATAGTGCGCAAGCGGATCTTCTCCCTGAGGCGCAGGGTGCGGGGCAGCGACAACATGTACCTGAGCGCGTTAACCGAGAGGGTTGACTGCCCTATCGTAGTACACTGGATGAAGGTACTTATTATGCCTAATTCCGGTGCCTACGAGAAATAGACATTACCTAGTGTTACTTTACTAACATAGTTTTATAAGCGCCTTTTTTCTTACTAACAATAATATGGAGTACAATCTGAAATAAATGTAATAATAATAATAATAATAATTGGACGATAAGTCTAGAAAATACACTGCGTTTAGTGTTGATAAAATGTATCAGATATCATTGAATAAAGAGTCGCGACAACCGACAGCTTTTATCGCGAATAGTCAGATGTATCAAATGAATCGGTGCCCTATGGGTCTAAAAACATCACCAAGTGTATTTTCAAGGCTTATGACCATTGCTTTATCAGGTTTCAATTATAAAAATGCATTTATATATTTAGACTAGCTGGTACCCGCGACTTCGTCTGCGTACTTTTAATTTGAATATTAAGGATTATATAAAAGGAACGGTATAGCATGTGATTAAAAGAGAGTAAGTAGGTATATTTTAAAAAAATAAAAAATATCTGTTTACAGTCGTTATAAAGTACCTATGTATTCCATTGAGTGGCAGAAATTACCTAGGAATATTTATCGGTCCCTTATGTCCAAGAGACACTTACAGGGGTCAGCGTCACGTTGTGTACAAAAATATTTTAAAATGACCTAATTTAAAACTTTTTTGTACACAACGTTTGCTATTTTGTTATTATTTGTTAAAATGTAGAAATTGTTTGGACTCGACACTCGCGAGCAGGCCACGTATACACCACGTGCGCTCCCCCACCACAAGACAGCGCCGTTGACTGCCGCCACACTTCGGCGAATGTGCGCGACGACGAACGACGACCGACGGCAGTGGCGGCGATGCAGAGTATTCGTTAAAAGGAACTTTATCTACAAAAGCCAAATTTTTTTAACTTGATACACCCAAAACTACTAAATATCATGTTCCTAGGTTCAGTGGTTAATATTTTGTATACAAAAAGTTTGGCTTCGTAGTTCCCGTTCCGAATCCGTTCCGTTCCGTTCGAATTTCGGAAAATCCGTTTGTTGAAAAACTCTGCACATCCTAAGAGACCTACGTACCAAGTTTCATGGTTTTATCTTCAAAAATGACGAATACCCATACAAACATTCAACCCGTATTTCACCCCCATACTGGTAAAAATTTCAAAATGCTTGAACAAACGATTTTTTGTTTGTTATTTAGTGCCTAAACACAAAATTTAATATTTTTATCTTGAAAAATGAGGAACCTCATAAAAAATTTCAACACCTATTTCATCCCCTCAAAGATCGAATTTTCAAAAACGCTTTAACAAATTGTTTTTTTATTTCTTATCAAGTTCCTAAATATAAAGTTTCGTGGTTTTATCCCCAAAAATGACGAACTCTCATACAAACTTTCAACCCTCATTTCACCCCCTCACTGGTCGAAATTTCAGCAACGCTAGAACAAATGTTTAATTATTTTTTATCAAGTGCTTAAATATAAAGTTTCATGGATTTATATTTTAAAATTAAAATATCCCATACAAACTTTCAACCCCTATTTCGATCTCTTCGTCCCTTCTTTTCGCAATAAAAGGTGTCCTATTTTCTTTCTCACGGTCTAAAGATTGTCTGTGCCAAATTTAATCAAAATCGGTTGAGAGGTTTAAGCGGGAAAGCGTAACAGACAGACAGACAGACAGAGTTACTTTCGCATTTATAATATTAGTAAGGATTATTTTCCCTCGTTAAATAGTAAACAAACTAAGTGTAGGTGTTATAATTTCGTTGACGAACTGATTACCTATCCGTTTCTTTGTCTAAAATGAGTATTACCTTATTACTATGATTGATTACTGGGCTTAAAGTTCGTATAAATGTCTATCGAATTACCTCCTCAAGTTTAAAGCGTAGCTAGTCATGTAGTACTATATTAATTACTAGCTTTTGCCCGCGACTTCGTCCGCGTGGCGTGTTATATAAGAGAGAGATCTTTGTGTGTGTGGGAGTGCATACTTATGCAGTTTAGATTTTTTCATACAATTTTTTTCCTAATAACTCCCATTTTTCAAAATATTACAGCCAAAAATAAACTTTATATTTACTAAGGTATGCATGCATGCTAGATTGAATTAATTGATTGAATTGATTTTTTTTTTAATTGATTGTTCATTGAGTTTTAATTTTAATACACACTTCCTCTCTTCCCTTCAACTATGCTGTGCCCTACAGGGTCCATGTTTTAGTTCCTATGCCTATGTAACACCCCATTGTACTACATGGAATGCAATAAATAATTTAATTGAATTGAAAACATCTATCTTACGCGGTTTCGATTTTTTCATACAAATGTTTTTTTCCCGTTAACTCCCGTTTCCGTGGGAATTTTGCAATAACCTGTTGCAACTAAGCTTTAAGTTAACTAAGGTACCTGCATGCCAAATTTCAAGCGTCTAACTTAAGCGGTTTAGATTTTTCATACAAAAGGATTTTCCCGCTAATTTCCGTTCCCGTGGGAATTCCGGGAATTCCTTTCTTAGTGTACCTCTACGGTACCTAAGCTATGTCCCTTCCAAATTTCAAATGCCTACGTTTAGCCGTTCAGGCTGTGCGTTGATATGTCAGTCACTGAGTCAGTCAGTTTCTCCTTTTATTTAGATTTGATTTTTTTCATACAAATGTTTTTTCCCGCTAACTACCGTTCCCGTGGGAATTTTGTTATATCCTGTTGCAACTAAGCTTTAAGTTTACTAAAGTACCTGCATGCCAAATTTCAAACGTCTAACTTGAGTGGTTTAGATTTTTCATACAAAAGGATTTTCCCGCTAATTCCCGTTCCCATGAGAATTTCGGGAATTCCTTTCTTAGTGCACCTCTACGGTATCTAAGGTACCTGCGAGCCAAATTTCAAACATGTAACTTGAATGGTTTAGATTTTTCATACAAAAGGATTTTCCCGTTAATTCCCGTTCCCGTGGGAATTTCGGGAATGCCTTTCTTAGTGCACCTCCACGGTACCTAAGGTACCTGCATGACAAATTTCAAACGTCTAACTTGAGTGGTTTAGATTTTTCATACAAAAGGATTTTCCCGCTAATTCCCGTTCTCGTGGGAATTTCGGGAATTCCTGTCTTAATGCACCTCCTCGGTACCTAAGGTACCTGCATGACAAATTTCAAACGTCTAACTTGAGTGGTTTACATTTTTCATACAAAAGTATTTTCCCGCTAATTCCCGTTCCCGTGGGAATTTCGGGAATTCCTTTCTTAGTGTACCTCTACGGTATCTAAGGTACCTGCATGCCAAATTTCAAACGTCTAACTTGAGTGGTTTAGATTTTTCATACAAAAGGATTTCCCTTCACTACTCTGCTCCTATTGATTGTAGCGTGATGAAAAGTATACTATAACCTGTCCAAGAGTGTGAAGAATAATTGTACCAAGTTTCATTAAAATCCGTCCAGTAGTTTTTGTTTCTATAAGGAACATACAGACAGACAGACAGACAGACAGACAGACAGACAGACAGACAGACAGACAGACAGACAGACAGACAAAAATTTTACTGATTGCATTTTTGGCATCAGTATCGACCACTTATCATCCCCTGATAGTTATTTTGAAAAAATATTTAATGTACAGAATTGACCTCTCTACAGATTTATTATAAGTACTAGCTTTTGCCCGCGACTTCGTCCGCGTGGCGTGTTATATAAGAGAGAGATCTTTGTGTGTGTGGGAGTGCATACTTATGCAGTTTAGATTTTTTCATAAGTACAATTTTTTTCCCAATAACTCCCATTTTTCAAAATACAGCCAAAAATAAACTTTATATTTACTAAGGTATGCATGCATGCTAGATTGAATCAATTGATTGAATTGATTTTTTTTTAATTGATTGTTCATTGAGTTTTCATTTTAATACACACTTCCTCTCTTCCCTTCAACGTTGCTGTGCCCTACAGGGTCCATGTTTTAGTTCCTATGCCTATGTAACACCCCATTGTACTACATGGAATGCAATAAATAATTTAATTGAATTGAATTGAAAACATCTATCTTACGCGGTTTCGATTTTTTCATACAAATGTTTTTTCCCGCTAACTACCGTTCCCGTGGGAATTTTGTAATATCCTGTTGCAACTAAGCTTTAAGTTTACTAAAGTACCTGCATGCCAAATTTCAAACGTCTAACTTGAGTGGTTTAGATTTTTCATACAAAAGGATTTTCCCGCTAATTCCCGTTCCCGTAGGAATTTCGGGAATTCCTTTCTTAGTGCACCTCTACGGTACCTATGGTACCTGCATGCCAAATTTCAAACGTCTAGCTTGAGTGGTTTAGATTTTTCATACAAAAGGATTTTCCCGCTAATTCCCGTTCCCGTGAGAATTTTGGGAATTCCTTTCTTAGTACACCTCTACGGTACCTATGGTACCTGCATGACAAATTTCAAACGTCTAGCTTGAGTGGTTTAGATTTTTCATACAAAAGGATTTTCCCGCTAATTCCCGTTCCCGTGGGAATTGAAATTCCTTTCTTAGTACACCTCTACGGTATCAAAGGTACCTGCATGACAAATTTCAAACATCTAACTTGAATGGTTTAGATTTTTCATACAAAAGGATTTTCCCGCTAATTCCCGTTCCCGTGAGAATTTCGGGAATTCCTTTCTTAGTACACCTCTACGGTATCTAAGGTACCTGCATGACAAATTTCAAACATCTAACTTGAATGGTTTAGGTTTTTCATACAAAAGGATTTTCCCGCTAATTCCCGTTCTCGTGGGAATTTCGGGAATTCCTTTCTTAATGCACCTTTACGGTACCTAAGGTACCTGCATGACAAATTTCAAACGTCTAACTTGAGTGGTTTAGATTTTTCATACAAAAGGATTTTCCCGCTAATTCCCGTTCCCGTGAGAATTTCGGGAATTCCTTTCTTAGTGCACCTCTACGGTACCTAAGGTATCTGCATGCCAAATTTCAAACGTCTAACTTGAGTGGTTTAGATTTTTCATACAAAAGGATTTTCCCGCTAATTCCCGTTCTCGTGGGAATTTCGGGAATTCCTTTCTTAGTGCACCTCTACGGTACCTAAGGTATCTGCATGCCAAATTTCAAACGTCTAACTTGAGTGGTTTAGATTTTTCATACAAAAGGATTTTCCCGCATTCCCGTTCCCGTGAGAATTTCGGGAATTCCTTTCTTAGTGCACCTCTACGGTACCTAAGGTATCTGCATGCCAAATTTCAAACGTCTAACTTGAGTGGTTTAGATTTTTCATACAAAAGGATTTTCCCGCATTCCCGTTCCCGTGAGAATTTCGGGAATTCCTTTCTTAGTGTACCTCTACGGTATCTAAGGTACCTGCGTGCCAAATTTCAAACGTCTAACTTGAGTGGTTTAGATTTTTCATACAAAAGAATTTCCCTTCACTACTCTGCTCCTATTGATTGTAGCGTGATGAAAGGTATACTATAACCTGTCCAGGAGTGTGAAGAATAATTGTACCAAGTTTCATTAAAATCCGTCTAGTAGTTTTTGTTTCTATAAGGAACATACAGACAGACAGACAGACAGACAGACAGACAGACAGACAGACAGACAGACAAAAATTTTACTGATTGCATTTTTGGCATCAGTATCGACCACTTATCACCCCCTGATAGTTATTTTGAAAAAATATTTAATGTACAGAATTGACCTCTCTACAGATTTATTATAAGTATAGATAGATGTGGTGTAAGTAATTAGATTTTATCTGTATGTAATGTAACAGTCAGTTGAATAAAAAAACTTATACAAATCAGATCAATTAATTGGCGTAATGTGATTCTAGAAAGAGTTTTAATGTTAATAGATAGCTAGCTATAGCTATGTGTAGGTTCCTGTAGGAATGAGATATAACTGTTTAATAAAGACAGTTGCATCAAAATTTTATCATAAATTCCCTAAATTATGGCGCCTACCTACCCTCTAAGTTAGAAAAGTGATCAAATACTAACTTGAGGTCACTCAGTTTAAAAAAAAACATCGAAATCATTCCAGTAGCTATGGCGTCATGCGCTTCTTGACACGATCACGAAATCTAGATTTCCGCGGGAATGAGGTATTTTCCCGCCATAAAAAGTAGCCTGTGTCCGTGCCTAAGATCCTATCTTTAAATTAACCAAGTCTTATAAAATTCCGTTCAGACGTTAAGGCGTCAATGAGGCAAACTTTTAAAACAAACAATTAAAAATCACTAACCTAGTTTTCTGTCTACTGCCTACGCCTTAAGTACGATAGCATAAATATTAATAGGCCATATCCTTTTCTAGATTACTATCTATCAGCTAACTAAATTTCATCAAAATCCGTTGAGCCGTTTAGGCATGATAGACAAAACTCCCAGCAAAAACCATAAAAAAATCACTAACTCAATTCAGTTTTCTGCCTACTTCCTACCCCCTAAGTACGATGACGTGATCAATTTGATCGTACAACCGTTTTTAGATAACCAACTATTACCTTACTAAATTTCATTAAAATCCGTTCAGCCGTTTAGACGTGAAAGAGCAAAAGTCCCAACAAAAACGACTACAAATCACTAAATCAATTTAGTTATCTGCCAACTGCCTACCCCCTAAGAACGATGGCGTGATTATTTATAGCCTATGACCATTTCTAGGTTATCATCTATCACCATACCAAATTTCATCAAAATCCGTTGAGCCGTTTAGGCGTGAAAGAGTAACAGACAGACAGACAGACAGACAGAGTTACTTTCGCATTTATAATATTAGTATGGATGATTGTGTAGTAATAGGAAGGAACATAACAGATCATAACAAAAATCTTATTACTATTCTGGAACGATTCCGAAAAGTTAATTTAAAATTGAATCCACTAAAATGTGATTTTTTACGTAAAGAAATTGTTTATTTAGGCCATAGAATTACTTCGGAAGGCATTTTACCGGATGACGGCAAAATAAAGGTGTTGCAACAATATCCGGTACCTACAAATTGTGATGACGTCAAACGTTTCGTCGCGTTTGCAAATTATTATAGACGATTTGTACCTAACTTTGCGAAAATAGTATTTCCATTGCATAAATTATGTAAAAAAGCTGTACAATTTGTTTGGACTTCAGAATGTCAATTAGCTTTTGAATCATTAAGAAATACACTAATGAAGCCACCTGTTCTTCAGTATCCAGATTTTTCAAAAGACAACACTTTTCATTTACAAACAGATGCGAGTAGAAAGGGTTTAGGTGCTGTTTTATCAAATCAAAACGGTCGTGTAATAGCGTACGCGAGTCGTAATCTGAAGCCAGCAGAGACTAGATATCCTATAATCGATTTAGAATTATTAGCCATTGTTTGGAGTGTGCGACATTTTAGACCTTACTTGTACGGTAGAAAGTTCAAAATTATTACTGACCATAAACCACTTATTTATTTATTTAGCTTGACAGATCCATCCAGTAGGTTAACTAAGTTTAGACTCTATCTCGAAGAGTACGATTTTGAAATTGAACATGTTGCGGGTCGAAACAATGCAGCTGCAGACGCATTGAGTCGTATTCCCTTAACTTGTGAAAGCCTAAAGTCGATGTATGAACAAACAGTATCTGTTATAACTCGGTCAATGAAATATCTCCTTTCAAACAAAAAAAGAATTATCAAAATCGGTTCATATACGACGAAGATATGCCCGAACAAACATAAAAAAAAAAAAAAAAAAAAAAAAAAAAAAAATATACGGTCGAATTGAGAACCTCCTCCTTTTTTGAAGTCGGTAAAAAGAAATTCGATGGACATATTTCTGGTATACCTGAGAACGGAAATCCCCCTGGGCCTGATCAACCCGTGGCGGTGGAAGTCCTCAAAAAACCAAACAATATTATTGAGCTAATTTTTACTGAATGTGTAGATTGTTACAAGAGTAGTAAAAAAAATATAATTTCTAGTGCGGGTTATTGTGTATATGTGACGTCACAATCAGCGATTTATTTAAGTACCCGATCGTTATCAACCCCAGAGGAGTTAGCGAGGGACTTGGAGGCCTTATGCAATAGGTTGAAAATCGCAGAACTTTTAATAGTAAAAAATAGAAAAGTAAATTCTATAATGAAAATACTAAAATAACGGATAAGGACGAAATAAGAGTAATCTTGAATGATTTTCATATATTACCCACTAGCGGTCATGCAGGGGTCAACAGAATGTTAAATAACATTAAAAAAAACTTTTTCTGGCCAGGTATGAGTAACGATGTTATAACATTCGTAAAACACTGTAAACAGTGCCAAGTTGAGAAACATACGAATAGGCAAGTCAAGGAACCAATGACTTTGACTACCACAGCCAATTCGGCCTTTGAGAAAATACACTTAGATATAATGGGCCCACTAGATATAGATGAAAATAATTTTAAGTATGTGTTAACGCTTCAATGCGATTTAAGTAAATATGCTGAAGCATATCCGCTTCAAACAAAAGATACGGTTACAGTAGCTAATAGTTTTGTAACTAATTTTATTTTACGTTATGGTATCCCACAGGAAATACTCACTGACCAGGGAACCGAATTTATGTCTTCTGTTCTTTTTGAAGTCTGTTCATTGTTGAAAGTTAAAAAATTAAATTCGACAGCGTATCATCACGAGACTCTAGGCTCTCTTGAAAACACTCACAAAAATCTGGGTGCATATCTCAGGATTCAGTGCAGGAATAATACTACAAACTGGAGTAGTTGGTTACCATACTGGTGTTTTTCGTTTAACACAACAGTTCATACTGAGACAAAGTACACACCTTACGAACTTGTATTTGGAAAAATATGTAACTTGCCGAGTAACATAAGTTTGCAATTAGAACCATTGTATAATTATGACGATTACCCTAAGGAACTGAGATTTAGACTTCAAAAGGCTCAAAGCGACGCTAGAAAAAAATTAATTGTAAGTAAAGAACAAAGAAAGAAAACTTATGATAAAAGATGTAATCCAATGCTGTATGCGAAAAATGACTTGGTATTATTAAAAAATCAAACCGGTAGTAAGTTGCAAAGTATTTACACTGGTCCATACGAGGTCGTAGAAGACATGTCTCCAAATGTAAAAGTTATGAAAAATGGGAAGGAGTATGTCACACACAAAAACAATACGAAGTTATTTTTTGCTTAAAGTATTTTAGTTTAGTTTTCTGTAATCTAGAATAATTAGTTTATTTTTAACTATCTTTTGCCCGCGACTTCGTCCGCGTGGCGTGTTATATAAGAGAGAGATCTTTGTGTGTGTGGGAGTGCATACTTATGCAGTTTAGATTTTTTCATAAGTACAATTTTTTTCCCAATAACTCCCATTTTTCAAAATACAGCCAAAAATAAACTTTATATTTACTAAGGTATGCATGCATGCTAGATTGAATCAATTGATTGAATTGATTTTTTTTTAATTGATTGTTCATTGAGTTTTCATTTTAATACACACTTCCTCTCTTCCCTTCAACGTTGCTGTGCCCTACAGGGTCCATGTTTTAGTTCCTATGCCTATGTAACACCCCATTGTACTACATGGAATGCAATAAATAATTTAATTGAATTGAATTGACAACATCTATCTTACGCGGTTTCGATTTTTTCATACAAATGTTTTTTCCCGCTAACTACCGTTCCCGTGGGAATTTTGTAATATCCTGTTGCAACTAAGCTTTAAGTTTACTAAAGTACCTGCATGCCAAATTTCAAACGTCTAACTTGAGTGGTTTAGATTTTTCATACAAAAGGATTTTCCCGCTAATTCCCGTTCCCGTAGGAATTTCGGGAATTCCTTTCTCAGTGCACCTCTACGGTACCTATGGTACCTGCATGCCAAATTTCAAACGTCTAGCTTGAGTGGTTTAGATTTTTCATACAAAAGGATTTTCCCGCTAATTCCCGTTCCCGTGAGAATTTTGGGAATTCCTTTATTAGTGCACCTCTACGGTACCTATGGTACCTGCATGCCAAATTTCAAACGTCTAGCTTGAGTGGTTTAGATTTTTCATACAAAAGGATTTTCCCGCTAATTCCCGTTCCCGTGGGAATTGAAATTCCTTTCTTAGTACACCTCTACGGTATCAAAGGTACCTGCATGACAAATTTCAAACATCTAACTTGAATGGTTTAGATTTTTCATACAAAAGGATTTTCCCGCTAATTCCCGTTCCCGTGAGAATTTCGGGAATTCCTTTCTTAGTACACCTCTACGGTATCTAAGGTACCTGCATGACAAATTTCAAACATCTAACTTGAATGGTTTAGGTTTTTCATACAAAAGGATTTTCCCGCTAATTCCCGTTCTCGTGGGAATTTCGGGAATTCCTTTCTTAATGCACCTTTACGGTACCTAAGGTACCTGCATGACAAATTTCAAACGTCTAACTTGAGTGGTTTAGATTTTTCATACAAAAGGATTTTCCCGCTAATTCCCGTTCCCGTGAGAATTTCGGGAATTCCTTTCTTAGTGCACCTCTACGGTACCTAAGGTATCTGCATGCCAAATTTCAAACGTCTAACTTGAGTGGTTTAGATTTTTCATACAAAAGGATTTTCCCGCTAATTCCCGTTCTCGTGAGAATTTCGGGAATTCCTTTCTTAGTGCACCTCTACGGTACCTAAGGTATCTGCATGCCAAATTTCAAACGTCTAACTTGAGTGGTTTAGATTTTTCATACAAAAGGATTTTCCCGCAGTCCCGTTCCCGTGAGAATTTCGGGAATTCCTTTCTTAGTGTACCTCTACGGTATCTAAGGTACCTGCGTGCCAAATTTCAAACGTCTAACTTGAGTGGTTTAGATTTTTCATACAAAAGAATTTCCCTTCACTACTCTGCTCCTATTGATTGTAGCGTGATGAAAGGTATACTATAACCTGTCCAGGAGTGTGAAGAATAATTGTACCAAGTTTCATTAAAATCCGTCTAGTAGTTTTTGTTTCTATAAGGAACATACAGACAGACAGACAGACAGACAGACAGACAAAAATTTTACTGATTGCATTTTTGGCATCAGTATCGACCACTTATCACCCCCTGATAGTTATTTTGAAAAAATATTTAATGTACAGAATTGACCTCTCTACAGATTTATTATAAGTATAGATTGACTAGCTGGTACCCGCGACTTCGTCTGCGTACTTATAATTTGAATATTAAGGATTATATAAAAGGAACGGTATAGCATGTGATTAAAAGAGAGTAAGTAGGTATATTTAAAAAAAATAAAAAATATCTGTTTACAGTCGTTATAAAGTACCTATGTATTCCATTGAGTGGCAGAAATTACCTAGGAATATTTATCGGTCCCTTATGTCCAAGACACTTACAGGGGTCAGCGTCACGTTGTGTACAAAAATATTTTAAAATGACCTAATTTAAAACTTTTTTGTACACAACGTTTGCTATTTTGTTATTATTTGTTAAAATGTAGAAATTGTTTGGACTCGACACTCGCGAGCAGGCCACGTATACACCACGTGCGCTCCCCCACCACAAGACAGCGCCGTTGACTGCCGCCACACTTCGGCGAATGTGCGCGACGACGAACGACGACGACCGACGGCAGTGGCGGCGATGCAGAGTATTCGTTAAAAGGAACTTTATCTACAAAAGCCAAATTTTTTTAACTTGATACACCCAAAACTACTAAATATCATGTTCCTAGGTTCAGTGGTTAATATTTTGTATACAAAAAGTTTGGCTTCGTAGTTCCCGTTCCGAATCCGTTCCGTTCCGTTCGAATTTCGGAAAATCCGTTTGTATCCGGAAAAACTCTGCACATCCTAAGAGACCTACGTACCAAGTTTCATGGTTTTATCTTCAAAAATGACGAATACCCATACAAACATTCAACCCGTATTTCACCCCCATACTGGTAAAAATTTCAAAATGCTTGAACAAACGATTTTTTGTTTGTTATTTAGTGCCTAAACACAAAATTTAATATTTTTATCTTGAAAAATGACGAACCTCATAAAAAATTTCAACACCTATTTCATCCCCTCAAAGATCGAATTTTCAAAAACGGTTTAACAAATTGTTTTTTTATTTCTTATCAAGTTCCTAAATATAAAGTTTCGTGGTTTTATCCCCAAAAATGACGAACTCCCATACAAACTTTCAACCCTCATTTCACCCCCTCACTGGTCGAAATTTCAGCAACGCTAGAACAAATGTTTAATTATTTTTTATCAAGTGCTTAAATATAAAGTTTCATGGATTTATATTTTAAAATTAAAATATCCCATACAAACTTTCAACCCCTATTTCAATCTCTTCGTCCCTTCTTTTCGCAATAAAAGGTATCCTATGTCCTTTCTCAGGGTCTAAAGATTGTCTGTGCCAAATTTAATCAAAATCGGTTGAGAGGTTTAAGCGGGAAAGCGTAACAGACAGACAGACAGACAGAGTTACTTTCGCATTTATAATATTAGTAAGGATTATTTTCCCTCGTTAAATAGTAAACAAACTAAGTGTAGGTGTTATAATTTCGTTGACGAACTGATTACCTATCCGTTTCTTTGTCTAAAATGAGTATTACCTTATTACTATGATTGATTGATTGATTGATTGGGCTTAAAGTTCGTATAAATGTCTATCGAATTACCTCCTCAAGTTTAAAGCGTAGCTAGTCATGTAGTACTATATTAATTATGTGGTGTAAGTAATTAGATTTTATCTGTATGTAATGTAACAGTCAGTTGAATAAAAAAACTTATACAAATCAGATCAATTAATTGGCGTAATGTGATTTTAGAAAGAGTTTTAATGTTAATAGATAGCTAGCTATAGCTATGTGTAGGTTCCTGTAGGAATGAGATATAACTGTTTAATAAAGACAGTTGCATCAAAATTTTATCATAAATTCCCTAAATTATGGCGCCTACCTACCCTCTAAGTTAGAAAAGTGATCAAATACTAACTTGAGGTCACTCAGTTTAAAAAAAAAACATCGAAATCATTCCAGTAGCTATGGCGTCATGCGCTTCTTGACACGATCACGAAAATTTTCCCGCCATAAAAAGCAGCCTGTGTCCGTGCCTAAGATCCTATCTTTAAATTAACCAAGTCTTATAAAATTCCGTTCAGACGTTAAGGCGTGAATGAGGCAAACTTTTAAAACAAACAATTAAAAATCACTAACCTAGTTTTCTGTCTACTGCCTACGCCTTAAGTACGATAGCATAAATATTAATAGGCCATATCCTTTTCTAGATTACTATCTATCAGCTAACTAAATTTCATCAAAATCCGTTGAGCCGTTTAGGCATGATAGACAAAACTCCCAGCAAAAACTATAAAAAAATCACTAACTCAATTCAGTTTTCTGCCTACTTCCTACCCCCTAAGTACGATGACGTGATCAATTTGCTCGTACAACCGTTTTTAGATAACCAACTATTACCTTACTAAATTTCATTAAAATCCGTTCAGCCGTTTAGACGTGAAAGAGCAAAAGTCCCAACAAAAACGACTACAAATCACTAAATCAATTTAGTTATCTGCCAACTGCCTACCCCCTAAGAACGATGGCGTGATTATTTATAGCCTATGACCATTTCTAGGTTATCATCTATCACCATACCAAATTTCATCAAAATCCGTTGAGCCGTTTAGGCGTGAAAGAGTAACAGACAGACAGACAGACAGACAGACAGACAGACAGACAGACAGAGTTACTTTCGCATTTATAATATTAGTATGGATGTATTAGAATATCCTTAGCATAAAAAGTATAATTAATAATTAAACTTTTTATTCATTCCAAAGGGGATGATGTAGTAGGTATTATATGCGTTTCCGGCGCAACTAGGCCAACCCTTAGTTAGCAGTATAGTATTAAGTGAATATTATTATAATGTAATTGGGAATTCAATAAACAACCATCTTGGACTACACACGTCTTTTGATTTATCTATGTTTCCTACATCATAACATATCTTAACGTAGAACTGGGTCATATGACACCTGCTGCGCGACCATCAACCACGTCTTTGCAAGCGTTCTTACCTCATCATGGGGTCGTACGGGAGGAAGCTACTACCACCAAACTGCGGGTCGTTTTTAACGCCTCTATGAAAACGGACAGCAACTACAGTCTCAACGATCTCATGGAGACAGGACCCAACTTGCAAAAAGATATGTGTTCTCTCATTATCAAGTGGAGGAGCTATAAATACGCTCTCACTGCCGATATCGAGAAGATGTTTCGCGCCATATTTTTACACGAAGATCAAAGGCCCCTGCAAAAGATCATCTGGCGTTCATCTCCTAACAATGTACTACAGGAGATGGAACTGTGTACGGTAACGTATGGGACTAAAGCAGCCCCGTTCCTTGCTATGCGCACGCTAAAGCAACTAGCAGATGACGAAGGACACGAGTTTCCTATGGCAAATAAAGCATTACGTCACCAATTCTATATGGATGACGTCTTGATTACAGGGCATAATACACTAGAAGGCGCGCGAACATTACAAAAACAACTTTTCGAATTGTTACGCAGGGGCGGATTTACGCTGAGAAAATGGGCAACTAACGATACAGATGTCCTTCAGGATCTCCCCGAGGAGCAGAAAAGTCAACAAAACGTCTTTAACTTCAAACAGGATACACCAACAAAAATGCTCGGACTTGGCTGGAATACATCACTCGACCACTTCTGTTTTAAATGGAGCCTGACTGCACGGAACGGGAAAATAACTAAACGGATGTTATTATCGGATATAAACAAGCTATACGACCCCCTCGGGTGGCTTGCTCCGATCATAGTCAGTGCTAAAATATTATTCCAAAACTTGTGGAATAATAAACTTACCTGGGATGAACCTATACCCGACCAAACGGCGAAAGAATGGAGAAAAATCCAGTCAGATTTGGAAAATTTATGCGAAATAACAATACCGAGGTGGATAAGTAGTGCCAGTAAGCACATTGAATTAGGTTGGATTTTGTGACGCAAGCGAAAAAGCCTACGCCTGCGTAATTTACACCAAAACAACTAACGAACAAGGAGAATGCGTCACAACATTGCTTACGTCAAAAACCAAGGTAGCGCCGCTGAACAAGAAACCTTCCCTGCCGAGACTGGAACTATGTGGCGCGCTTCTACTGGCGCGGCTTATGGAGAAGGTCAAGCTTGCACTATCGGAAAATGAACTTACCATTCATTGCTGGACGGACTCCCAGGTCGTGTTGGCGTGGCTGCAAGGAGGCAATAAGAACTGGGAAAAATATGTCTCTAATCGAACGGCAATCATAACCTCGATAATACCCGCTACACAATGGAAGTACGTCAAATCAAAGGACAACCCTGCCGACTGTGCTAGTAGAGGATTACTGCCATCTCAGCTTATAAACTTCGATTTGTGGTGGCACGGACCTAGCTGGCTAAAAACGGGACGTAAGGCCGACTTTGAAAGCAAGGAGTTCATAACAAACGTGGACATGACCTACGAGTGTCATGCTCAAGTTATGAAACAAAACGATGATAACACAATAAGTCAGCTGTTAGAACGATGCGGCACAATGACTCAGGCAACCCGATGCCTAGCCTGGGTATCGCGTTTCATAACAAGGCTTAGAAATAAAAGTTACAAGTTTGATATTTGTTTGTCAACTACAGAATTGCAAAAGGCTAATGACTTCATTATTCTGGCCACACAACAAAAATATTTTGCCGATGACATTTTATATCTAAAGAAAAACGGAACTGTAACTTCAAAAAGCAAAATATTAAATTTAACTCCATTCCTGGGCGCTAAAGGAATACTACGAGTGGGAGGACGACTGCATAACACCACTCTACCGGAAGAAAGCAAGCACCCTGCTATCTTACCGCATCATGGACGTCTTACACAGCTTGTTGTAGAACACGCACACAAGCACACGTTACACGGTGGCGTGCGGTTAACATTAGCGTACACGAGACAACGCTACTGGATAGTGGGTGGAACGCGTGCAGCCAAAAGCATTATCCGTCTATGCGTGAGATGCCATCGCTTCAGAACAACGAAGAAAGATCAAATTATGGGAAACTTACCATTGGAGAGAGTAACACCGTCTCGACCCTTCACCCACTGCGGCGTGGACTACACTGGACACGTGGAGGTCAAATTAAACAAAGGACGGGGAGTGAAGACTACAAAGGGATATATTGCTATATTTATATGCCTAGTTACGAAGGCTGTTCACATCGAATTGGTGTCAGATCTAAGCTCTCAAGCATTTTTGGCAGCCCTAAAGAGACTGTGCGCGAGGCGTGGAACTCCGACGCATATGTATTCGGATAATGGCACGAATTTTAAGGGAGCCGCTCGAATTTTACAAGAAGAATTCACCGCATACAAAACAATGACCTCGCCTGAATTCTTCAAAGCAATAAATAACCATCAAATCAAATGGCACTTCCTATGCCCGCAGTGGCCAACGGCGGCTGGCGTATGGGAGGCGGCAGTGAAATCTATGAAATTTCACTTAACTAGGGTCCTGGGAGAACAAAAGCTGGATTACGAGCAGTTTACAACACTACTCGCGCAGATTGAAGCCTGCCTGAACAGTAGACCGCTATGCCCACTTACCGAGAATGTGGATGACCTAGACACGTTGACGCCGGGTCACTTCCTTACCGGGACACCACTGATGTCGCTGCCTCAAGAGGACTGCTCTGAAGATAAAATAGATCTCCGTAATAAATGGAAGCTGGTTGAACAGATGCAACACCATATCTGGCGTCGGTGGTCTAACGAATACCTTCACCAATTGCAAACTAAGAGCAAATGGTTGAAGCCGAAGGAAAATATCTGCGTTGGAGACTTAGTTCTTGTAAAAGAGGATAATCTGCCTCCTGGGAAATGGGCTATGGCACGAGTACTTACCCTACACCCTGGAGCTGACGGTTATGTTCGTGTCGTTACCATCAAGACACAGAACAACGTCCTCAAGCGACCGATAACTAAGCTGGCACCTCTTCCGAAACGTGAGATAACAGAAACTACGATAGAGAGTAGTAGCAACGATATGCCAGGAGAGCAACCTACTAAGAGAGATCGCACAACTAAATGCCACAAGAGGAAGAACTGTTTCACAATACTGTTGTTGTCTTTGTTTACATTAACATCAACTTCGAGTGCTGCCGCTGTCGCCACACCGATGACGTCACCACTGAAAACTACACCAATCAAGGCCAATAAACCAATTTATTTTGATGAAATAGGAAACCTGCAACTCATCCACGATGAATGGACTCTCTTAGTTTACTACAACTTAACAAGTTTCTGGCAAGGAACTTCAAGGATAAAACAATACATAAATAATATCGATCATTTATGTCAAAGAAGCGACAAACAGCCATGCGAACCAGTAGTGTCGCAACTAAAACACGAACTCGATCAGCTGACTGCCTATAACACCCTCTTGCTGGAACAACATTTAAGTCGCCGAAAACGAGGTTACTTTAACGGAGTAGGTAACCTGGCAAGAACTTTATTTGGTGTTTTGGATGAAGATTTTGCTGCGAAATACCAAAACGACATTGAACAAGTCCAGCAGAACGAAAATTATCTTTTGCAGCTAATTAAGAATCAAACGAGCATAGTCGAATCTGAAAATAACTTGATCAAAGCCAACGAAAACTTCATGAAGCAGTAACTGGACGTTATACACGATTACATAACGAGAGCTAACGATTTCATGAACAAAATCGTGTATAAGGTGGAATTAATGTCTTCCATGAACGAAATCAACGCAGCGTCCTTGACAGCCAGCTTGATCTTAACTAACTTGAAACGTACGCAGGAACTACTTTTGGATACCCTTATGAACATCCACAACGGCCATTTGGACATCCACCTGCTCACCCCGAAACAACTAATTCACGAACTACACATGATTGCAGCGAGAATATCGACTCGGCTCACGTTACCTGTAAAAAATATCGAACAAAACTTAAAAGATATTTACAAGCTTATTTATGTCAAGGCTCGTATTACGCAATCATACCTACTGCTAGAAGTGCACATACCGCTAACGAGTGACGATGATTATCAGGTGTTTCGAGCAATACCGCTCCCGATGTATCAGCCTAACGATGACGTCATAAAGGTAACAACTACGTCAACGCACATAGCAGCCAACTTCAGAAAAGATACATACATATCTATGAGCCAAGATGATGTTAATCAATGTGTACAAATAAATGAGATAAACTTCATTTGTAACACGAACTATCCGATTTCAAGCCTACATAGTGAACTGGCGCCGTACGAGGCAAAAATACTAGGACAGCAAACAAATCCGCATTGCATAACAACTGCAGTTCAATGTTCCGACGAGTGGATCAAATTGCATACAACAAACAGATGGCTTTATTTTTGTTGCAAAAATTGCCACGCTAGAGTCATATGCGGAAATAATGTTATGACAACGAACACGGAGAGAGTTGGAACACTGGATTTGGAGGAAGGGTGTGTCATTCAGAAAAAGGATACGACTCTTTTCGCCTTCAACCATTTTGGAAGCCAGACGAACGTCGATCCTGGCCTGCTCCAGCTTTCGGATGTGAACATGCATCTAACGGAAGAGATGCATTTTGACTTCAGTGGAATAAACAACAACTCCTCCACCCTTAATCAAAGCAAGCTACACGACACCATAGACAAACTTTTGAAACAGCAGAAAGACAACGAAAAGTTACCAAACGCCGAGATAACTACTCACGACGTCCACCAATACATTGTTTTGTACCTGTTGTTAGTAGGAGTCATATCTGCTGCAGTATACTATTCTATAAGAAAATGCCGTCGAATAATTAATGGCAAGAAGGAAAGGACAACGCACGCAGTACAAATAAATCTACCTACGACTACGACGAGCCGTCAGAGCATGGAACTTCAGCAGAGGGAGCCATCCTACGCAGCTGTTGCACCCAAGAAACTTTACGGAGATACTTCAGTGCAGATGACGGATCTAGCATTAATTAGGCAATGAAATATTTAAGATATTTAAGTAACTTGTAAATTTTGTACTGTGCTGTATTGGTTACACGATCTTTTACGAATCATATCGTTTCACCCTTTTAATTTACTTTTCTTTCCTCTTATAAGTTGGGAGCATGTACGGTCTTCAACCGAACATAATTTGCTAACGTTGCGCCCTGCTTTTGGTAGCGATGCGCAGTCGATTATATTAGTGGGTCAGTGTGAAACGGTCACTCAACGTAAACGATACGTACTAGCCACGAGCGCTAATAAACACGTAATAAACAATTTAACCTACTTAACGAATCTTTGAGTTAACGATCAACTCCTACAACTACAACTGAAGATGGAGCGCTGAAGCCGGAACCCAGCTTTGGCCCTTACAAATATAATTCAACATCGTAAACGTACTGGCGTATATGATGTTGAAATGTACAGGCACCCGGAAGCTGTAAATGATGACAGTTCGTTATTAAGGTGCAAAATAAATTCCAGGCATATAACTTCAAAAGTCTATTTAACTTACATTTTATATAACCCTGCTGCTGAAGGTAGAGATGCCATAAGCAGTTATTATTGCACTTGTATTCAAGGCAGAAGAACACTGGGTAGTTGCGCCCATGTCATCAGTGTCGTTTTTTATTTGGGATGGGCGAGGCATAATGATACGTTCGACCACCCGGCATTAAGCATGGATGAAGTGCTCATAATAAATGAACACTAATTATAGATTTAAGTCATGATTTAATGTATTGTTTTTTTTAATGTTCAATTATTATTAATATTATTGTATTTTCTACATTATTCTGAGAAACCAGGTGTCATTATGCTTCTTAATTATCAACTGATAATATAAAACCAGACACAAAAGGCTTTCTCGGAAAAAATGTGAAAAATAAAATAATGCGCCTAACCAAAAACATTACGCAATTTTAATGTGTTCGCCTCTGATTTCGGCCATGCGGACTTTTTACATTAATTTATGAGATACTAGCTGGTACCCGCGACTTCGTCTGCGTACTTTTAATTTGAATATTAAGGATTATATAAAAGGAACGGTATAGCATGTGATTAAAAGAGAGTAAGTAGGTATATTTAAAAAAAAATAAAAAATATCTGTTTACAGTCGTTATAAAGTACCTATGTATTCCATTGAGTGGCAGAAATTACCTAGGAATATTTATCGGTCCCTTATGTCCAAGACACTTACAGGGGTCAGCGTCACGTTGTGTACAAAAATATTTTAAAATGACCTAATTTAAAACTTTTTTGTACACAACGTTTGCTATTTTGTTATTATATGTTAAAATGTAGAACTTGTTTGGACTCGACACTCGCGAGCAGGCCACGTATACACCACGTGCGCTCCCCCACCACAAGACAGCGCCGTTGACTGCCGCCACACTTCGGCGAATGTGCGCGACGACGAACGACGACCGACGGCAGTGGCGGCGATGCAGAGTATTCGTTAAAAGAAACTTTATCTACAAAAGCCAATTTTTTTTAACTTGATACACCCAAAACTACTAAATATCATGTTCCTAAGTTCAGTGGTTAATATTTTTTTTTTTTTTTAATCTTTATTTAATAAAGAGGGTTTTGTCAAACATTGACCACGCCACCCCCATCGGACTAACCTAGATTATCGCCTACGTAAACACAATTTTACATATTTATATAGCACCCTAGCCTTGTCCGACAATGGGAAAGCCAAGATACTATTATACAAACCAACATCTTCGATAATAATATTCGGGAATCGTATTAGAAATTGTCGCCTTTCCGCTTCAACCCGCGCACACTCCGCCATCACATGCAGAGCATCCTCCACTTGATCACATATGTCACATTTTGGTGAGTTTACTTTCCTCATCAAAAAGGTGTGCGTCAAGCTAGCGGCCTCAAAAAAAAAATGGGCACGAAAAAATAATTTGACCATACCAAAAAATAGTACTCTTATTGAAAAAAATAGTACCTGTCGTAAAAAAATTAGTACCATCACGGTTCTGGATTTATAGCCATGTTTTATTGCACTTGCTAGCTTGACGGTGAGCGAAATTTGGCGAGAGTTAACGACAAGGTCTTTCGCTTTGATTTAAACGCCAAAAAATAGTACCAAAATAGTACTCACCCCCTGCAAAATACCGAAATGAGTACTTCAACGGTTCCAAAGTTATAAAGGCAGTTCTTTGATCCCGCTAGCTTGACGTTTTGAAAATACCTATTATCTGGGGAACGCTTGCATACTTCAGTATGTAACTAATATCAATAAACTCGTATGAAATAGTACTTCCTACCATCATAATTTTGATCCGATTCTCTTTGTAGAAATATGTTAAAAAATCATCATAACCTATGCCATACATTTGTTGTTGATACAGTCACGTAGACAATTACATAACCTCACAATTTATTCGTAAGTATTGCCATCGCCAGTATTGCCATTTTGGAGGTCTACCCTACCATTTCTTTGCACTTCAGAGTGTTGCTATTACAAAAAAATGCTATTTCATACACCCATATGCACTAATTTTAATAGAAAATGGCTGCATGGGTCTAGTTCTTATTGAAAACAATCTGTGATTTTAATACATCATAATTCATTTTTAATCTACTGTTTTATTTTATAATTTATACCTTCATGTTCAATTTGTTACGGATCGAAGTGTTTGTTAATAAACAATTTGCAGTATTTGTAGAATAACTCAAAGAGTTTCAACAATGATATTACTTTCATCTGACAATCCTGGCACTTCACCATTTTTATTTATTTATTTATTTGTACACAATAGTACACAGAAAGAAACACTTTTTTACCCAAAAATGGGGAAAAAATACTAAAATCTGACAACATCCTTCTTGAGCATGTGTAATAATTTTGTTCGCGACGGTACCTGTCTTGATAAATGTATGACATAGGTTATAATGACTTTTTGACATATTTCTACAAAGAGAATCAGGTCCAAATTATGATGGTAGGGAGTACTATTTCATACGAGTTTATTGACATTAGTTACAAACTGAAGTATGCAAGCGTTCCCTAGATAATAGGTATTTTCAAAACGTCAAGCTAGCGGGATCAAAGAACTGCCTTTATAACTTTGGAACCGTTGAAGTACTCATTTCGGTATTTTGCAGGGGGTGAGTACTATTTTGGTACTATTTTTTGGCGTTTAAATCAAAGCGAAAGACCTTGTCGTTAACTCTCGCCAAATTTCGCTCACCGTCAAGCTAGCAAGTGCAATAAAACATGGCTATAACTCCAGAACCGTGATGGTACTATTTTTTTTACAACAGGTACTATTTTTTTCAATAAGAGTACTATTTTTTGGTATGGTCAAATTATTTTTTCGTGCCCATTTTTTTTTGAGGCCGCTAGCTTGACGCACACTCAAAAAGCCGAAACTATTTAGCGGAATGTGTCCGGATCGAAGTCGATGGGCTAATACAATGGATTCCCTACTCATACCAGTACCCGCGAACCACAGGTTATGCGGTAAACTGGGTTGTATAGTCTTGTACCATATTGCCTTAGTCAGAGACCTCTCATCAAAATGTACTTTCCACTGCTCTTTACATAGTTCTTTGATGCTATTTAAGACTTCCGTAAAATATGGTAAACAAGATAGAAATTCCCCATTCGTAGTACCATCCTTTGCCAAATAATCGGCTTTTTCGTTTCCAGTTATACCAGTATGAGAAGGGATCCACTGCAACACAACCTTCTTCTTCTGTGCAGTCAGTTCATACATGGTACCTATAATGTCATATGCTATCGGTAGCCCTCGTATCGACGAGGCGCATCGAGCAACATGTTGGAGCGCGCTTTTCGAATCGGACAAAATAACTACTTTCGAGCATGGGACATCAGTGACGTAGGCCAGAGCCTCTGCGATTGCTATCAATTCCGCCCGCATAATTGACACACTGGCAGGGATTTTCAAACTGATGGAATTGTTGTTTTGGATATCAAAAAAAGCTGCACCTGCGCCACTATTATCCTTTGAACCGTCCGTAAATATTTTATAATATTTGCTATATTTCTCATTTATGAACTGGTTGCACAGATCGCCCAATACTAAAGGCTCGTATTGGCGTTTTGGCCCTGTTATTAAATCAATTTGTGTTTGAATTGACTCGGCTAATTTCATGTTACCAACCCAAGTGTTAAAACCAAACATCTCCAACTGATTACTCGAAAATATTAACTTATCCCTAAAAGAATCATGTATGTGAACTAAAAGCGGCGTTTTCTTGTTTTTCCAGAAGACACTTCGACTCTTTAACAACAACTTACCAAGCAGGTTTATTATATGATGGTTTGTAAAGGACTTGCACTTGAGCCAATACTTACCGGCTAGATACTTCCTCCTCACACACAAAGGGGGTATGCCGAGCTCACATTCCATTACATGCACAGCTGTTGATTTGATAAAGCCGCCTATAGTTCGCATACATTGATTCTGCACAACATCTAATTTATCCAATTGTTTTTTAGAGCTAACGTCATATAAAAAACTGCCATAATCCAATCTACTTCTAACACAAGCTATAAATAATCTTCTTAAGTGTATTGGATGAACCCCCCAACCCGGCCCTGTTAAAACTTTAAGAATATTTACAAATTTTAGAGCTTTAAATCTAATTTCGTTAATATGTTTGTTCCAATTTAATTTACGATCCAACCACATGCCCAAGTACTTAATGTTATCAACCACACTCAAACTCTTATTATCTATTCGTAAGTCAACTTGATCCTGTTTGAAACTCCTTTGGAATATACAAATCTTGCTTTTATTAGAAGACACGCTTAGACCGATATTCACTAATAATTCAGAAAAAATATCTAATGCTCTTTGTAATTTAGACCGAGCTTCATCCAACCTTGTACAAGTTGCATAAAAAACAAAATCATCGGCATACTGGGACATAAAAACATCACTTATTTGTCTCGCCACGCATATCGTTACGATATTGAAAAGAAGGGGTGAGCTAGGATCGCCCTGTGCTAATCCTCGACAAGTGTATCGGCATACATAACTTCGGTCTATTAATATTTTGAGATGTCTTTCTTTTAGGAAATTCCACAGGTATAGACATAAATTTGGGCCTACTTTTAAATCATCTAGAACCCTTAATAAAAATAAAATATCCACATTGTTATATGCGCTATCAATATCCATGAAGCATGCAATTGTATTTTTCTTTTCCGAAAAACCTAAATATATCCTGGTTATCAAACTTGTTAAATTATCGTAAGTCGAATGAGCTTTTCTGAAACCTGTATTATTTTCGCTAAATATCTTCTTTCTCTCACAATGCCATTCTAATCTTTTGTTAAGTATACTGTGAAAAATTTTACATAAGCATGACATCATGGATATTGGGCGCAAAGCTGATGTAGAAGTTAGATCTCTGCCAGGTTTAGGTAACGCCACTATATTTATCTCCCTCCATTGAAGAGGCACGAATCCTTTTATATAAAATTCATTGTATAGAAACAGCAAAAATTGTTTTCCCTTCTTAGGTAAGTGTTTTAACATACAATAACTTATAGCATCTAGTCCCGGTGAAGTATTTTTACAGGTCCTAAGGCTTTGATATAGTTCCGAACTAGTAATAGCAACACCCAATTCTGACTCATTAGATGTAAAACAAGGTTCACGTGGCAGTACATAATCGGGGGTAAGGCTGTGTAACAGTTCGTTAGCTAAGTGATTAGGTATTGCTGTTCTTGGTCCTCTGGTATTTTTAGTCCACTGCATTCTTTTCCACATGTCACTAGGTGAAACGGACTGGTCTAGCGATGTCCAGTATGTTTGTCTGTCTGATGCACGTGCTTTTCTTATACATTTTTGAGCCGAACCTATCCTACTTTTTAACTCGTCTATGTTATCCGGGGTAGGGTTACGTCTCATAGCTGCTAGTGCTAGACGACGTTTCGCTACTGCTTCAGACAAAGCTGGCGTCCAATAAGCCTTAGGAACAAACTTTTTGGTGGGATTCTGACAGATTTTAATAAAAGGAATGTGTAAATCTGCAGCTATATTAATATATTCTACAAATACGTCATATGCTGACTGTAATGTTTGAGAGAAATTAAAATTTGAAAACAAATTTTGTAATAGTTCAGTATACGAGGTCCAATCGGCTTTTCTGAAATTTCTTTTAACTATCGACGGCATAGTGTTTTGTAAATAGGTTGAAAGTATAATAAATCTATGATCACTTCCTAAAGTTTCGTTTGTAACTGTCCATGTAAATTTCAAAGCGATATCAGATGTAACCAAAGATATATCCGGCGATGATTGCTGTAGAATTCCATTCACGAACTTAATTCGCGTCGTTTGACCATCATTCAACATAACAAAATTGCTATCAATTAACGCGTCTAAAATTTGTTCTCCTTTGTCATTAAGCCTACTTGACCAATTAGGATGATGACCGTTCAGATCACCTAGAATGAGTGTTTTTTTGGTAACTAACGAAAACAAAGAAAACCAATGTGCTGTACGCGTTCTAACAGATGGCGGACAATAAACAGAAAATATGTTTTCAATAAAATCGCAATTTAAAATTTTGACATGTACCACTTCAATTCCGGAGTTTCCTATATTCACTAGCGAACTGATATGTGACTGGATGGATGTATGCACGACCAACGCAACCCCCCCGTAGGAGTCATTACGATCCCGTCGATAAATAGTATAGTTAGACAGCCTTACGCAAATATTGGGATTGAGCCAAGATTCACTTATAGCAGCGATATGAATTTTTTCTTGCAAAAGTAAATTTTCAAATGGTATAATTTTAGGACTTACACTTTGTGCATTCCACTGACCTATTTTAATCCTATTACTATTTTTAAACAGCGCCATTTATATATCCTAGAAACATTTTTAAGACCGGCCACTCAGATACATTTCCAACTGCCACAAGAATTAACCATTCAATGCACAATCTAATCATCTGACTTATTTTATCTTTAAAGTTTAAATTCTTCATAAACACCACTTCTTTAATTCTTGCTATCAGTTCACTAAAAGTGACTTCTCGTTCTTGTTCTTGTTTCTGGGCACATTTCTGTTCCTTTTTTTTCCCTTCCACTGTCGAATCTGACCTTATTTCGGAATCGGTACTATCCCACCAACACTCGTTATCTTTTCGTTTTGTATTGTTCTTCTGTTTTTTCTGTTTATTGGTTTTCTTTTCAATGTGATCTTTCTTCGTTGCAGGAGTTTCAGCTGGTCTTAAGTCGTCCTGTATATGTGGATTTCTTTCCGAAAACCACGAAAATTCGGCTGCTGTTGTTAACGGAATCTCGTTTTCCTTTTTAGCAGGTTGTACCGGGCTTTCTGGGGGTACATACATGTTAAGAGCCTTTGCATAGGAACATCGAAATTCCGACATGATCTCGCGAATTCGTCTTTCCTTTTGATATACCGGACACTTTTGTTTCTCTAAAGACATATGGTTCTGTGAGCAATTTGCGCATTTGAAATTTTCCTTCATGCAGTTTTCATGGGGTCCACGGCATTTAGGGCAAACAATCTCTCTTGATGGACATCTCGCAGCAATATGACCATACTTCCAGCATCTCGAGCATTGAGTTACCGTAAACACATAAGGTTCAACAGAAATTTGTAAATGACCAACTCTCACGAATGATGGTACAACGGATCCTTAAAAACCTAGTCGCGCTACGTCACAGGGCACCCACTTGCCATTTTCGGCTCGTTTCTGTAATCTCTTAGCTGATACTAAGCAAGCCGGTTCTTCTACCGAGACATTGTTTTTAATATCTTCATCAAGGAGATCCATGTCGACTCCTTTGATGACGCCATAAGATATATGGACGTCATTGACACGTTGGATACTCCAATCCATATCAACAAATTTCTTACAATTTAGCATCTGAGAAACCACAGCTTCATCTCTTGCTTCTACTCTAATTTTGTACGGATTCAGGTATTTAATTTTATTCACTCCTATAATTCCAACTTCTTTCAACAGTTTTGCTAATGCGAATTGTTTAGGTATTTTGTTTTTACAATAAATGTATACCTCTACTGCTTCTTGTCTTTTCCATATCTTTTTCTTATTTTGGCTCATAACTAGGGTGAACCCATCATCGTCAGGTGACTCTTCCTCACGTTCTCTCTTACAAGGTACTTTCTCCGAATTCAGATTTCCTTCCTCATGGCTTTTTTCCCGCGTCACTATTTCAGTGTGTATTTCTACTTCCACCAATTTCCGATTGCTCAAATTGTCTTGATTGAGACATTCCGGGTCTTGACCAGCTCGAGATACTGCTCCTCGCATCTGGGGAATTGGGGTAGGAGCCCTTTCCGATGGTAACGGCGAGGGTTCTATCACCTCCTCCATAATTTCCTCCGATTCAATATCCTCCATAAAAAAGATTGTTTCACTGCGGCATTAACTCGTCCTTAGCTTAAGCGGATAGGCAAGTAACCGGTCGGCCGGCGCGAATAATAGGCGCTCGGCGAGCTCGATACCTACTCGAAAATAAATTCTCTCACCGCGTTGTAAACAGACGATCGTCTCGTACGAATGCCGCGTTGAGACTCCTATATTATTATACTTAACGTGCCCTCCGAACCCCGGAATTATTTACCATTTTCGGACAATCCGTGATTCAAGCTTGCAGTATCCTTACTACGTAAAATAAAGGGCAGTCTCACAAAGTGATTTCCACAATGTCCCCGACCTCCAGATCATGACCCCCATGCTCTAACCACTAGACCATGGAGGCTGTTATCTGACGATGACTTTGCAGTGGCAGCTTTGTTAACCGACTTCAAAGAAGAAGGAGGTTATTTCGTGGTACCTATACGGGAGGTGGTATAAATGAAACGAAATTTTTCTCTATTTTATATATTCATTCAGACAACGGTACACTGTGACATTAACGAACTTAACATTATTGAATGTAATTTGAGACAGATAACTACTATAATTTTACTGTTGAACGGTCACTAAACGATTTCAATATGTTACTTGGATACGGTAGACTACAAGTATCATTAGAACTGTTACATTGTGAAGGTAAATTATAATATGATTATTTTTTAATCAAGTGTACTTGATAATAGACAGTGGCTATGACCGCGTATTATTTTTTTCTAATAATGAATAATCTGATCGAAAATTCAAAACTATGGTACCGTTTGGCAGTAACGAAAAACATATTTGTAAATCTATCGTGAAACAATACTATCATGAAATTAATGCAATTTTTATTTACCTATTTCAATAGTTAAAAATAATTTAGTTCCCATCTTATAGGTAGGTATATTTTATTGAAATAGGTAGGTACTTCCAATAAAACGCGGACCATTCCATTTACGTCTGGATACTTACTAAAAATTGAAAATTAAGACATGTATACAATAAAATTATAATTAATCAGGAACACAGGATATTGAAAATAAATCTTAACAACATTAATTTGATATAACATAAGTGTTACAACGATTTTTACAGCTGCGACTTATATTGTATCGATAGACGAGGTAAATGGAAAAGTTACTGATACAGATAGATCTCGTTCCGTGTCCTGTAGCCCCTGCGGTGCGCTTGCGCTGACTACAATGTACTGGAGTATTGCAACAAAATAAGTACTACAAATAGATACGTATGTGATACATGCATTGAAAAAGATTTAGTCTACTTCGTACCTATTTCTATTTAAAAGTCGCGAAGGGAATGAATATATCAGGTAATCATATATGACAATGACACATCAATATAATTCACAGTACACCGCACGGGTCACAGAGAACACTTTCAGTGTGTTCATTTTGCTAATGATATGCAATTTAAAATCATTTGTTACAACTGAAAGCAATACTTATTTAGATTTAAAAAAAATCCACGATACCTACCAGATAGCTGTATTACTTAAAACTAAACAGTCAGTTGATGTAACGAAGAATAAACCACTTAATATCATAAAGGAAATGGTTCATTATCGTAGCGACGAACAGCGTTTTAGGTACTAGGTGGGTAGGTATCAATACAGGGAGAAATGCGATGTCAATCTTAAAGATGGTTCATGAAGGTGGTTCAGGAATACTCTACACTAAGTATTCATTTCAGGCGCGTCTTTTCACATGGCGTTTGTACGTACGCAACATACTTACACGAAGAGATTCTTTAAAATATATTTGTTATCTATCTTCAGGATTGACGTCCCTGCTCCATTCATTCTGTTTAATTACACACAAACAATATAGTTTGAGCCCGCCGGCGGTATATTTTTATAATTACTAAATTGAAATAAATAAACGATTGTGATAATAATAACATTACAGTAGATACTACTTTAATTTTTCAAAAGTAATATTATATCTAATATTGTTCTACATTCATGATTTCATATCACTCCAAAGAACAATATGACGATAGTAAATTGTCATGCAGTCATAATAATGTGCGAGTCGCCAGTAATGATCAAAACGAATACAGCATCACGAAATAAATGTCTACTTATCAACCAAAACCGCCTTTGTAGGTGTAGGTACAATAATACTACAAGTAATTTTACTTAACTACCTATCACGAAAATAACGTGGTACTTATTTATGTAATCGAAATGTATACTTTTTCCAGTATCATAATAAATTAATTAATATTTAATTATAACTACAAAATCCACATGTGATACAAAAAGAAATGAACCGTTTTCAGTTCAAACAAATGGCACTTTGCGATGTCTGCATTGAATTCCAATTAATTTATAGTAATGGTGTGTTATACAACGAAAATAGAATCAATTTTGACGCCGAACCTTATAACGCTTGCCTATCAGGGTATTACCATTTCGGCCAAATATATAATTTTATGTATATTTTTTTCTATAATAATAGTCATATGTATTTAATTTTATATAATAATTTTGAATTTTTATTATTCTAACTTTATTATAGTTAAGCACGTTCAGTGCGGGCGATGGCAGCGCGCGTGCGGGCGGACGCGCGGTCCGACCGCGAGCCTGCGCGGCCGGCCGCCGCCAGCCGGGTGCCGCCGCCGCCGCCACCGCCCGCCACCAGCAGATCGTCGCCGCACCCATCCCAACACTTACTGTGGTCAAAAATTTGGAAGGCACTTTCTACTTTTTCAAAAATTTTAAATTTTTAATTACTTTTTGAACACATTAGCCTAGACTTACACAATAGAAAATATGCGTAGTATTTAAACATTTACCAAAATTACGCAATTTATCCGAAACGTATAGGCCATTATATAACTTTTTTAATTTTAATTTTTTCACCTAGTTTAAACTTTATTTCCAAAAGGATAGCCAAACAGTTTTAACATTAGATCTGAATCGCAAATGTATTTTTTATTAATTTGGTCTTTTTTATACACTAATCCAAACATTGAACGAATCAGATAATCCAAATTCCAAATAATAGTGAAGTATCAAGGCCACTTGGAGACTTATTTTAAAACATGCTTTTCTAGCATGTTTTGCGACGAGACTTGCCGAGCGCCGGGGCGGGCGGCGCGTGACCACAGCGGCCGCGCCGCCCGCCCCCGCGCCTTCCCACTCTAATGTTACTATGAAGAACGATCGCCAACGAATGTCCGCCAACAATATCTAAAATCATGGTATACCCTTGCAGCAAGAAGATTTAATGAAAATTTCCTGCCGAAACTATGAGACACATTACAACTGTCCAATAGATGTTTAGATAAAACAAATTTGTACATTATACACTTATTCTTTCACACTAACAACACTTAAGAGATGTCAAAGTTGTTTGTATCGCGCGGAGGGGGCCGCCGATCGGCGCGGCTCGCTCTCGGCGCGGGCGCCGTGTGTAGGTGGCAGGGGTGCTCCGCAAACTTTCGTTAAAAACTCTTTCTTTATTCATCATCTTTCTACTCGCCATACAAAACTACACCCTGCTGGATTCAATTTGTATGGACAGTTGAAAAACTATTGAGAAGTCAAAAAAAAGTTTCAGGTAAAGTTCTTGTTTGAATAATTAGGGATCTCATCGAGAGTGGTGTAGTAGTTTGGAAGCCACCTGCACACGGTGGGGGAGCACGTTACACGACATAGATGTCTTACGAAGTACATGTGAAGTTTCTATCGTTATTAGCATGACTTTATCTGATCCATTGCTATACATAGTTATATAGATAATCTAATTAAATTGAAATGTATTCTAGCTACGAGCAGGTAGGTTAGCAGACGCTCGAAAGATGTACATTCTATGCTTGGCGATTTTAGTGCATCTAAATCTAAGATGGGCTCGCCGAAGTTGTGTTCTCAGAAAGTTTAGGTATTAAACATAAAGATGTATTAAGACTTTCTTGTACATTCTGGTGGAGGAGTATAAAGTAAGGTTTGGACTTCCTTAAGGTAGTGTTGTTCGATACTCTATCCGTAATTGAAATTAGGCGTCCTGATAGATCAGTCGAAAGAGATGATCAGTTTCATCTTTACATATAATACCTATTTATGAAACATATTATTAGAAGATTACCTGCTAAATGATTGTATGATTTCGACGATAATAGTAGACTATGTATGTTGAAAATGGGAGCTCTTACATTATTAAATTTTTATGATGTTCTATTATAACAGCTTACGATAGCACATCAAGACATCGATATTATGTCTCGCGACCTCACTAGTAATACAATCTAGTGCGGTCAAGAGATTCGAAAACTATTATTACATGGGTAGACGGGTTTTAACTTTTAGTACAGAAATTTCTCAAAACGCCTACTGTATTTTGAGATTTTTTACTTGATTAGACGACGTTTTATTGCAATACAATTTTAAAACGGAACAGAACATCTCTGAAAAATATTACAGGAGATCATTAAAGTTGATTGTCTAATACACGAGTAATATCGGTCGAGCCCTAAACGATCTAATTTAGCCTAACATTTGGAACAATCACTACTGGCTAATGATACATCTATATTACATTTGGCGATCACTAAGTCTACTCGTATGTGAATCGCTGCACGAACAGTGAACAATGAAACGCGGCGCGCGCCCGCCGCGCCCGCCAGCCGCCCGCCGGTCAATCGCAGCGGTGCGCGCGGGCGCCTCTACAAAAAGCAACAACACACAGTTACTAAATCGCTAGTAGAGAAATTGACATCCACTTGACGATAAAAGAAAGATACATCTATGTTTAATTTATGGTTATATCTAAGACTAATTCATAAATTTTGTCTTACACGTATGTTGTTGAATAAGATTAGGTATACCGAACAGTCTTTTGAATCGGGCCAAATATTTTTAATTTTGATTTCCCTATGTTCACAGATGGATCTAAGTTGTAAAGTTAGTTTAAGCTTACATGTAATGTTCGACATTCTATTATACTTATGAGTAGATAATAATGAAACACCAAGCGACAGTGGTAGAGACATGTAGCATGACTACTTACACGTTACGTGTCCCTCGCTAATTAACAAAAAAACTTAAAAATAACTAAAAGTACTCTTTCATAATAATACAAAATTCATAATTAATCAACAAGCATATTGCACAGCGATACCCCACATTAAATTATAATATAATAATTAGTTAAATAATGTTTCATGCGATGAAATGAATAAATTTAAATTAAAAAGGTAAATTAGTCGCCGGCTCGGAATCACCGGATCATTCACCGTGCAACCGCACAACCGCGCGGCTGTCGTGTGTTCATGGCTGCGCATATGCAGCGCTTAGAAGTAGCCGACGGAGTTGCGGTTGGGCACGAAATAAGGATAGGCGGGCAGCGGCGACGGCGGGACGCCCACTGGCGTGTGCGACTGCGCTGCGCCCGCGGCCTCGCTTCAGATGTTTTCAGCCCGCGCTTCCACTGGAGGAGGCTCCATCTTCACCGGCACTGGGGTCGACATTAGATCTTTGCCATTTTTGGCGATCGATACCGGGGTCTTGGGAGGGCCCATGTCTGACAGCTCAGCTACGTCTCTCTCGCTGTAGCGGCTATCCGGGCGGGGTGATGCGAATGGGCGGAAGGGGTCGGTGGGCTTTGGTGGCTCTAGCGCGTGTCCGGGTGGCGGTGGCGAGCAGAGCGGCGACTCGAGCCCGGCGGAGAGCGGCGAGGGGAGCCGCGGCGACTGCAGTGGCAGCGGGGGCAGGCCCAGGTGCGCCGGGTGGTCGGGCGGCCGCTGTGCAGCCACTACCATATTGCACATCTGCCGGCGCAAACCGTGTGCCACGGCGGCCACGGCGGCGGCAGCGGCCGCGTTCGGGGAGACGCCGCCTTCGCGCCCATTTCCACAGGCATTCCCGTAGGCATTTTGTACGCCCATGCCATCCTGAAACACGCAACGCCGGGAAATTACAATCTGTCTGCAATTTACCAGGTAAGGGGTTAAAATTGCAAATACTGTTAAAAACTAAGGTTGCGCATTCACTAGGTGCAACTGTCTTCCCTTAGCACTATCAGGTTAAGAATAGGTAACGTTATATGACAGTCACACCGAATGAAAGCGACGGTTCGTATTTGTCACTGTTACAAGTCGTAGTCAATCTGAATTGTTGCGATCCTAAACTTCACTGTAAGTGAGTGGTCATTAGGTCCATAAGTGTAACGCGTCGAAATCGCACAGCAATTACAATAGGTAATATAATTCGCAAAAGCATTTTCGCAATAGCGGTGGTAAATAAAAAAGTTATTAAACGGGGTTGGGGAATAGTCGAGCGGAGAGGATGCGAGGTGAGCGCCAAAGGGGACCATCATGCATTATTTGAGGGAGGTTTTGATTAGAATTTCAATTTCGCGATACTGACCGTAATGGCGGGGTAGACGGGGAGCACCTCCTCTTTGATGTGGTGCGTGGTGTGCGGCGCGTGCGTGTCGCGGAAGACGACGGCGCGGATGACGCCGCGGATGTGCTCATCAGGCCACACGCCCAGCAGGATGCGCTGCGGCCGCCCGCGACCCTTCGGCCTCAAATCTGTGAATCCATCCAATAGTCAAACGTGAACAGATAAAGCTCCACCATTACAAAGCTAAATCTGAACCCTCCAGATATGAACTCCTAAACACTACAATTCATAACAAAGAACGTTTATAACCGTAACTTAAAAACAAAAATAATATCAGATATGACCAGTAACAACCAAACCATAAATAGGCAGAAAACAATCAAACGATCAAACGCCATATGGGTTCTTTGACTTAAATGGATTTGACATACATTAAAAAAAAAGATAATTAATGAAAAAGCACCAACAGGTGTCCAATTGTTCATTGCACCACTTAATAAGGTAGGATAGAGTTAAACTAACTTTTTGTTTTCATATTAGCGGTACAAACGTTGTATCTGTTTAAGTAAATATATAATTATAATGGATTATAAATAACAAAACAAATTAATAGTTTGGATTCAATAATATGAAAAATAACATCAAGCGTTTGGTTTTCCAGGCATCATTATTATTGCAGGTTATCTAGAAACTCATATCCGGACGGTTAGGATGTCAATATTGTCGATAATAATGGGATATTTTCTTCGCATCGTGGACCTGCGATTGTGTCGGTATATACTACTCTTTGACATTACAAATATAGCAACATAATTGAATTGGTACCAGAAACAGAAACATCACAACTTCTTTTCTTACTTTATATAACTAATCATAGAGTATGAAGAGAAATAGCGATACAATGTCGAAATCGGTTGCATCGTAGATCCAGGATACACAAACGAAACACACCTGAAAAAATCTTTAGTCGACAATTCGCTCAGCAAAGTTTCACAATGCGCACATAACAATGTACATTCGCATATCAACGTTTTAAATGTAACTTAATTTTAACTATACATCCATAACGGCATTTCACAAAAGCATTGTTTACAGTTCTCTGAAATTTCATCAATGTAATAGCGTCTGTCAGACATATTTAATTTAAATTCGATCGCATTTAAGTTCATCGTATTTATGAATCGGAATTCCACTATTTTGTAGGAAAATATTGTTGAACTTATAGTTATCTTCGATTTCAGTCCATTATTCTGATAATTTTATTTATTACTAGCTTTTGCCCGCGACTTCGTCCGCGTGGCGTGTTATATAAGAGAGAGATCTTTGTGTGTGTGGGAGTGCATACTTATGCAGTTTAGATTTTTTCATACAATTTTTTTCCTAATAACTCCCATTTTTCAAAATATTACAGCCAAAAATAAACTTTATATTTACTAAGGTATGCATGCATGCTAGATTGAATTAATTGATTGAATTGATTTTTTTTTTAATTGATTGTTCATTGAGTTTTAATTTTAATACACACTTCCTCTCTTCCCTTCAACTATGCTGTGCCCTACAGGGTCCATGTTTTAGTTCCTATGCCTATGTAACACCCCATTGTACTACATGGAATGCAATAAATAATTTAATTGAATTGAAAACATCTATCTTACGCGGTTTCGATTTTTTCATACAAATGTTTTTTTCCCGTTAACTCCCGTTTCCGTGGGAATTTTGCAATAACCTGTTGCAACTAAGCTTTAAGTTAACTAAGGTACCTGCATGCCAAATTTCAAGCGTCTAACTTAAGCGGTTTAGATTTTTCATACAAAAGGATTTTCCCGCTAATTTCCGTTCCCGTGGGAATTCCGGGAATTCCTTTCTTAGTGTACCTCTACGGTACCTAAGCTATGTCCCTTCCAAATTTCAAATGCCTACGTTTAGCCGTTCAGGCTGTGCGTTGATATGTCAGTCACTGAGTCAGTCAGTTTCTCCTTTTATTTAGATTTGATTTTTTTCATACAAATGTTTTTTCCCGCTAACTACCGTTCCCGTGGGAATTTTGTAATATCCTGTTGCAACTAAGCTTTAAGTTTACTAAAGTACCTGCATGCCAAATTTCAAACGTCTAACTTGAGTGGTTTAGATTTTTCATACAAAAGGATTTTCCCGCTAATTCCCGTTCCCATGAGAATTTCGGGAATTCCTTTCTTAGTGCACCTCTACGGTATCTAAGGTAACTGCGAGCCAAATTTCAAACATGTAACTTGAATGGTTTAGATTTTTCATACAAAAGGATTTTCCCGTTAATTCCCGTTCCCGTGGGAATTTCGGGAATGCCTTTCTTAGTGCACCTCCACGGTACCTAAGGTACCTGCATGACAAATTTCAAACGTCTAACTTGAGTGGCTTAGATTTTTCATACAAAAGGATTTTCCCGCTAATTCCCGTTCTCGTGGGAATTTCGGGAATTCCTGTCTTAATGCACCTCCTCGGTACCTAAGGTACCTGCATGACAAATTTCAAACGTCTAACTTGAGTGGTTTACATTTTTCATACAAAAGTATTTTCCCGCTAATTCCCGTTCCCGTGGGAATTTCGGGAATTCCTTTCTTAGTGTACCTCTACGGTATCTAAGGTACCTGCATGCCAAATTTCAAACGTCTAACTTGAGTGGTTTAGATTTTTCATACAAAAGGATTTCCCTTCACTACTCTGCTCCTATTGATTGTAGCGTGATGAAAAGTATACTATAACCTGTCCAAGAGTGTGAAGAATAATTGTACCAAGTTTCATTAAAATCCGTCCAGTAGTTTTTGTTTCTATAAGGAACATACAGACAGACAGACAGACAGACAAAAATTTTACTGATTGCATTTTTGGCATCAGTATCGACCACTTATCATCCCCTGATAGTTATTTTGAAAAAATATTTAATGTACAGAATTGACCTCTCTACAGATTTATTATAAGTATAGATTAAAGTGCACTTTGTTGGCTGCCATCTTGGCTTTTTCATCTTGCTGAATTATGTCATTTTGATCTTCACCAATCTCACTCCTATTTCTTGTACTCTTCTGATAGTTTATCTTTAGTTTAATCTTGCGATTCAAAATATTTTATTTAGTAACGCAGAGTAATATATTTTTTCCAGAAAAATGTAAACTAATGCGGATGTAGCATTCGGTGGTGACTGAAAGTGGTACTATTCTACAAAGTTAGGCTTAAACTTTATCGATGTTTAGGGAAGAAGATTTATGTTGCGTGTTTTAAGTCACCACAGAACAGGGCGGTATGTACTCAAATGTAACGTACCTGCGCCGCCGTCCGCGCTGGGACCCAGCATGTTGTGGACGCGGTTGGCGTACAGCACAAACGTCGGGTACGGGATATCGTATTTTCTGGCCGCCTGGGAGAGTGACAAGCCTTCCTTCAGCACGGAGAAGATTGCTTCGGCCATGGTCTCTGGTCGCCAGGACTTGAGGGGCCCGCGCTCCCGGAACCGCAGGTTGTGCACCAGACCTTGGTTGGTGTTCCAGCACTTCTGCCACATGGACTGAAGCTGGTATTGGTAGCTGTCTGCTGGAAAAAGAAAGGACACGTGTTAATTTTATTGCTTGATACAGTGCGATACCCGAAATATATTTTTGGATTCGCTTGTTCGGATTCTGGATTAAATTGGACAAATAACTTTCTAAAACACATTGATGCTAATTCCTGTAAATACCATCTAATTTTATTTTAAGTTATATCTGTCATTTTCTTATCCGCCGAAAAGGAAAGGGACGGGTAATCGACAAGCATAAAATTTATGGAACACACGTCAATTTTAAGCACAAATCTAAACCAATCGTCTAAAAATTTTACATCAGTCAATAACCCGACACAGTTAAGTAGACAGCACGTCAAACGGATTGCATACCGCAATGACGTACCTTTTTGATTCGCCCGGGTTATTCATTCATTTACTCATACTTCCTAAAATAAAGAGCTGTGAATCATCCGTCCCTTTCCTTTTCGACGGATATGAAAATGACGGATATAACTTAAAATAAAATTAGGCGGTGTCTGCAGGAATCGGAGCCATTGTCAAGTTAAATAATATAGTAAAATTCCACTATGACTTTGGTAGACCGTTTTAATCAACTGAAAGGTGATTCCACGCAGCTCCTAGAAAATATTATTTTTTATCGTATTGTATTTGATGATGCATGCAATTGAATAATTTGGCGTTTGATTATGCTATAATGGTATCTACCGTATGTCATAAAATGTACTTTGTCTGTGGGGTCAAAATGTGGGTATTTTTAAATGTCCCATTGACTGCGATGTTAAGCATTTAGTTTAGAGGAGTTTTAACAAATTTTGTTATGCCAGGTCCATCGGGCAATACTATCTAGAACATTATATTTAGTTCATCCCCACCCACAAAATCCTAAGATGTTAAGCTGTTGTGAATGAAAGCATAAATCAAATATGATTCTCTGTTCGTAGGCTCTGATAAAAGGGCGTCTAAGGGCCTTCTATACCACTACTTTGGCTTTTAGTTGTTTAAATAAACACAACCTTTGTAAGGCAATCCGAGTACATTCATATAAGATAAGTGGTACCTACGCATCTTAACCTCTTCTCACAAACTTCGCAGGTTGAGGAAGATGATTTTTCATTAGATAAGCAAAGCTCTTTAAAATAATGTGACCGGCTCAACCTTTTGGGGGTAGAAATCGCTTAGGTTGAAGTCACTCGCGTGTAGGGTGACCCCTGGGTGGTGCTAATAGGTACATATTAAGGGTAGTATAGTTTCGACAATTAAGTGAAGACACTCGTGTTCCAGCATGATGTCTGAAGAAGCTGCTAGGGGAGAGAGGTCCGGGCAGCCATACTATGCATGTGTGCCGATCACAATGCCCTGGTTTACGCACTGCTGGGCCGATTGCATAGTGCCTCGCCCCACTGCTTTCTCCCTGCCTATTCACTCTTCCTCAAAACTAGTGAATAGTCAGTTATTAGGTAAGCGTACATCACTTTAAGCCACAACTTACCATTAGGTGAGATTGTGATCAAACACAAAATATTTTTTATTAATAAACAATTTTGACAAATGAAATGAACACATGCAAAAAATCAACAAAGATACCTAAATACTGACCTGCCGGAAAAACCTGCATATAAAAAGGAAGAATATTCATTATTACAGTCATTAGTAAAACAAATACCTATTATCGGGTGTTTTTATTTATAATTACTAATTACAAAGTATCCCAGTCTTACAGAGTAGTAATTTACATTATCATACGATTATAATAGTTGCTAAAATTTACTGCTTTCTCTCAAGAACTCTGTCATAGTAGAGATACAACTTGTAAAGTACCTACGTATTATCTTTTGAGCAAATTTAGTACGGGTATTTACTGGGACAAAGTTCTCAAAGAATGGTTCATTATTCACTTCTCTTAACTGGATTATTTACTACCATTTTACTTAATACTAATTGCTAAAATTTAACATAACAACATCATGCCTATATGCCCTTTTACCCTTAAACATAGCCGGCGAGGAGTGACTATACACATCTACCTACTCCTTTAGGGATACAATCGTGAATCGTGATGCTATGTCATATTATGTTCTTTACATTGATTTGTATTTAATATTCAAAATGAATAGAAAATGGCATATGAATGTACTTATTTTCATGTACGTATATAATTAATTCATGGATCTTTAATTATACTTATGTAAGTACAGATTGATTTACGCAGCAATCAATGTTATGTTTCGTACTTATTTATAAATACATGAACTCACGATCATGATCACCATTAGAAAGGCTGGACTACACTCCCCGAAAGATAATTTGCAGCCATAAATGAATCTCTATTAACGCAGGTGTATTACTTAACGATAAAACTTTGATTTTTTTGACTTTTTTTTTTTTGTTTCTTGTGTCTGTTTCATTGTGTACAAATAAATAAATAAATAAATGAATCATTTTAGTTGCAGAAGTGAAAAGTGACAAAAAGTGTCAGAAAATAAATTGTACATTCGTGATCAGCGGCCGTAATAGCGCGCGGATTGTGCTCTACTTTCGAGAGAAATTACTTTGTGTACAAATAAAACTGTTAATTAATGTGTTTACAATGTTGATAGCCGTCTGCGCACGCTACAAGTAAATGAGATGCATAACTGTGCGCTATACTGTGAGCCTGCAGTTCTCGACACATCCCTCTGTCAAGGATATATTCATTTCAATGAGTGATATTTTTAATATAAGTTAAGTAAAACTAAAGAATGCTGCATTAAATTCGGCAGATTTGTATTAATCATTTTAATGTTGCCCGTAAGATCCTACCGCTGGGCACAACCTCTCATTCATAGCGGTGTTGTGCAAATCAGGCTTTGGTGTTAAACATGTACGAATGAGCAATGAGTGGGCGCTGTAAGAACACCTCGGAAAACTTGAATGTTTATATTTCTAGTTCGTACGTGGCTCGTCGGTAGGATTCTATTCTTATATTATACTATTATACTATTTCTACACCGGTAAGGATTACGAGAGTGGATTTATGCATGATGTATGATTTAACACTACATAATTAATAGGATTAATGGTAAGCCCTTATTATAACCTAGACTATATGTCCGAATGAACACTCTACTGTTACGCAATAACCTCCATTCACTTTCTAATATTATCACAAAATGCTGTCATTATGGCACCAGTAAGCACATTTACAAAACTAAGTTTAAGTAGGAACAGAGCAGCTTAGAAACTCGAACACTTGGATTTTTCGAGTCTCTTAAGTAACTGCAAGACTCCAGATATTTTCCGACTTATAAATACATTTATGTTTCACAATGCCAGTCTTATATAATAAAGTCCTTTACTAAGTACAAAACAAAAATATCACATCGTTTTTAGATCTCATTTATTTTATCTATCTTTATACATTATTCAATTGTACTTATTATAAAATATAAATCACACTAACATGCCTAAAAATTTGTACAATGTAAAATGCAACGCTACATTGTGAAAATATTGAATTAATCACTAGCCAATATTATTAAAGACTAGCTGGTACCCGCGACTTCGTCAGACAGACAGACAGACAGACAGAGTTACTTTCGCATTTATAATATTAGTATGGATAAGGATTATTTTCCCTCGTTAAATAGTAAACAAACTAAGTGTAGGTGTTATAATTTCGTTGACGAACTGATTACCTATCCGTTTCTTTGTCTAAAATGAGTATTACCTTATTACTATGATTGATTACTGGGCTTAAAGTTCGTATAAATGTCTATCGAATTACCTCCTCAAGTTTAAAGCGTAGCTAGTCATGTAGTACTATATTAATTATGTGGTGTAAGTAATTAGATTTTATCTGTATGTAATGTAACAGTCAGTTGAATAAAAAAACTTATACAAATCAGATCAATTAATTGGCGTAATGTGATTCTAGAAAGAGTTTTAATGTTAATAGATAGCTAGCTATAGCTATGTGTAGGTTCCTGTAGGAATGAGATATAACTGTTTAATAAAGACAGTTGCATCAAAATTTTATCATAAATTCCCTAAATTATGGCGCCTACCTACCCTCTAAGTTAGAAAAGTGATCAAATACTAACTTGAGGTCACTCAGTTTAAAAAAAAACATCGAAATCATTTCAGTAGCTATGGCGTCATGCGCTTCTTGACACGATCACGAAATCTAGATTTCCGCGGGAATGAGGTATTTTCCCGCCATAAAAAGTAGCCTGTGTCCGTGCCTAAGATCCTATCTTTAAATTAACCAAGTCTTATAAAATTCCGTTCAGACGTTAAGGCGTGAATGAGGCAAACTTTTAAAACAAACAATTAATTAGAAGATAATTAATAACATTTCTTTGCACAAACGCACACACAAACATCTCTCACCCTAAACGCATATACCTGCTCCGTTCCGTCGTGGGTAAAAATCACTAACCTAGTTTTCTGTCTACTGCCTACGCCTTAAGTACGATAGCATAAATATTAATAGGCCATATCCTTTTCTAGATTACTATCTATCAGCTAACTAAATTTCATCAAAATCCGTTGAGCCGTTTAGGCATGATAGACAAAACTCCCAGCAAAAACCATAAAAAAATCACTAACTCAATTCAGTTTTCTGCCTACTTCCTACCCCCTAAGTACGATCACGTGATCAATTTGATCGTACAACCGTTTTTAGATAACCAACTATTACCTTACTAAATTTCATTAAAATCCGTTCAGCCGTTTAGACGTGAAAGAGCAAAAGTCCCAACAAAAACGACTACAAATCACTAAATCAATTTAGTTATCTGCCAACTGCCTACCCCCTAAGAACGATGGCGTGATTATTTATAGCCTATGACCATTTCTAGGTCACCATACCAAATTTCATCAAAATCCGTTGAGCCGTTTAGGCGTGAAAGAGTAACAGACAGACAGACAGACAGACAGACAGACAGACAGACAGACAGACAGACAGACAGAGTTACTTTCGCATTTATAATATTAGTATGGATTAGTATGGATTTACACATTCATTGTGTGTGGGTTTATTTCACACTTTTGTGAGTTGATAGATAATGACAAAGGTAATATAGTGTGATAAAGATGGATATGATAATTTATTTTCTTTCATAAAATAATCGGCGAGGTAAATTGAAAACAACTGATTTTGCAAATTGCGTGACGAACACCGATTTACGCATAGTAAGTAAACATATTAGGTTATATCATATTAATATTAAAATAAAAAAATATATTTCTCAAACACATCGCACTTCAATCTATTTATTGGCTGATCATTTATTTCCTAATGTAGCTCTGCAATATTGCAGATTTCTATATTAATATTCTATAATTGATTTTTTTATTCATTCATAATTTATAGATTAGTAATATTAAAAACTAATTATTTAAACACATAATTCTTATAATTCATTACCAAGACATTAATTACATCAAATATTTATGAAGCGAGGCGAGTATATACATGGAGTATACGCACTAGTAACAACAATAAGTGGACGGATTTAAATTTATATTTAGCGTTAACGTGTAGTGTATATACATTAAGCTTAATATGTTCTTAAAAACATTCTTCTTCTCTTGTGTGGGTTGAGAGGTGGATTACCAACATCATTAACCCTGGGGTTACTATTCAGCTGCCAAAGGCCCCTGACGTGACTCATGTGACGACTACTTACTTACATCGGTAAGTACTAACCGGGACCAACGGCTTAACGTGCCTTCCGAAGCACGTATCATCTTACTTTCGGATAATTATGAGATTAAACGAACTTACCTGTAAGTGAAGTTCTATCTCAATTATACGAAGCTCCTTGTTCGAGAGGTTTTAAACAGTGTAGTCTACGTCTTATGCTCCAGCATCGTCACAATTTTCAAAGCTCATATCCAAAGCTAAAAAAAAAAAAGTTAGTTTCCCGCTTCCTGAACGCAGCTGTCAACTAATGTCATTATGTTTAAAGCATGTTTCATGGACAACTCCATCACCTGTGGAAGCTTTAGGGCGGGATATTAAAATTGAAGGGAGGGAGTCCTCTCGAACAAGGAGCTTCGTATAATTGAGATAGAACTTCACTTACAGGTAAGTTCGTTTAATCTCATAATTATACTCGCTCCTTGTTCGAGAGGTTTTAAACAGTGTAGATGTTCAAAGTTTAGTTGGGAATGAAACATTTAAATTGAAGCGAGTACCAATAATATGATTATTAATTAATGAATAAAGTACATTGTTATCACGAAAGCTAATTAAGCTGCCCATGACTTTAATCCCAATAAAGGCAGTGAGAGGCACAGCCGTCGCCTGATAAACTCAGCGCGGCGTTCCACCAAACGTTTTGATATTATCATGTAAAAAACAATAAGAATAATAACTGTTCGCTAAACAAGTTTCACCAGTTCTCAAGAATGGAATCGATATTATGTATGTTATATAATATATGGTTAATTGGTTATACTATACTGTACTAGAATAGATACATAGTTCTAAATAATTAAGTTGAAGTTGAGCAAGTACATTAAATACCTATTTCACATTACTATCAATTTCACAACAAAAGAACTACACAAGAACAAATTTCTGAATGAGCTCAACATCAAGATTGGCTATAAGAGCCTCACAGGGACCTCACCATAGAGCACATTTCCGAAGCTCTTGAACAACAACGATAGTTATAGTCGAAAGGACTGTGAGACTTCATCATATAGTATAACACTCATTTTTCATTGGCATACCAAGGGCTACAATAATTATCAAAGTTACACATTATTTGTTTACATACATAAAAGAAGAAGAAATACATAAAGAAGAACGGGTAATGACGAGGGCACCCAGACACAAGATTGATTGTAACATCCTGTGCTAAGTTGGCAATTGTTGTCGACATTGAGTAGTTAAATGAATCCTAAGACAACATGTCAAATTGATTAGAGAAAATACAAATATAAGTGCAAGTAAGAATTTCGATACATTTATTCAAATGACCTTTTTCATTAAAATATTCAGAACCACTGAACTAAACTTTCCTCTTTATTATAAGATATTGTTAAATGAGGCTGAAAGTATAAAGAGGGGAAGTGCATTTACATTATGTACTTGTGTGATAATTATCTTCGTAATAATTAAGATTTTGTTTTTATTAAAATAGATTACCTGAGCCCAAGTTATTGTGTATTACCTAATATCGACCGTATGGGCTTGGTAATAATATTTAGTATATTTTTTTATGTGGTAATAATAAATATAACTTGTTGTGGATTTTTTTCCTATTCCTCTATGCAACCTTTCACCCACCAATCAGATGATAGAACAACGTACACACAACACATTAACACACGTAACATTGTTTACGCAGCTATCTCTTTAGTGTAATAATTATTGAATTTGTTTTTAGGACAGTAATAGTGACGTCCTATTATTTACTGGAAAAAATAAATAAATGAATAAAACATATTTTACCCTTAGGTATGCAGTTACATATAAGGATAACATTAATTTATTAATTATCGGTCGTATAGGTATATTATCATCGTTCGTAAAAATCATCTTTTCCTTTAACCTAACTTAACATGATCCTGTTGTTTGCACAGGGATTCACTTCTCGTACCCATCCTGAAGATTTAATATGTCAGGTTATTTAGTGAAGGGACCTGCCTGATTTACGTTACAACACTAACCGAAAAATAAGATAAACATATATTTATCATGAAAATATTATTGTTACTTCTCCACTGCAGTTTGGTTCCGATTGATTAAGTGGAGGGACATTATTGTTGTAATTTTTATATTAATTGTAAACTGTGTTTTGGGCTGATCAGCAACAACATAATAAATCTACAACAACATAATTTAGAGAAAACGCTAATGGTGATGTAAGTTATATGTTACTAATGAACTATTTTTCCTTCCTTTTCACCTATGAGTTAATAATAAAAAGGGCAACTATTCTATCTAACCGAACTAGGTATCAATATTTTACAATTTCGAATGTAATACTTGAAGGAAATTTTCATTGAAGTTATAATATTATCAGGTAGGTACCCCAATTTATACTGAGATTAGTATTGTTATTCCTGATTAACAAAGACAGGATTTGAATCCCATGTCTTAATGATAATGCTAAAACTTTTAGTGATAAGACATTCGGAATTAATTTTACCAGAATTTTGAAAAATATATTTGCTTGTGCAAATTTTCCCATTATAACTTTATAGGGAATTCTTCCTCCTCATGAGGTACTATTCTTAAACGGCCTTGCTGCCTGGGCCACTGTTGATACTAATGGCTGTGAGACTGCTAATACATCTGGTTGTAGCTCTGCTACTACTGCTGGCTGTAGGGCTGCTGGTACTGCTGGTTATAGCACTGCTGATCATGACTGGTTGCATCACTGCTTTTATTGCTGGCTGTGGGGCGGCCTGCTGATACTGTTCCTTGTGGGCTTTCTGTTCATGCTGTTGGCTGTGGGGCTGCCTGCTGATACTGTTGTCTCTGTTCCACAGATCCTGTTGCTATCTCGTTTACTCACTCTTCGGGCAATGTTATTCATTATTATTTATGTGCTATTTGAATTTTATGATGTTGGTTGAAAGAATTTAATAGCAGTATTCTCTAACCATGTCTTGTGTACAGTTATCTCTTTTGAAAGTAATCTCTGACATTACATACTTTGATTTCTAGCACAGTTGAGGTTGATTAATAGAACAGAGGCTTTTAGGTTTTGAATTGTCGGTTATTTCTTCAGAATTTGTACTCTCATTATTTTATAATAATCAATTTGACATAATAGTCTATTGTTTCTCAGCATTAGTCTAATCTTGAGTTTCAACATGGGTAGGTAAGCCCCGACAATTCAATGGTTTATCTTCGATTCCTCAAGTGACAAACCAAACATGGAAATAAAAGTATAAAAAATAGTTGGTCTATGTTCTAGCTATCTACTAGCGTTTAGCAAAAGGCGATACTTGTAGTGGTAGCTTTATGTTATTTGAGTTGATACCATCAAGTCCATTGTCTATCCTCTAAGTGATAGCTCTAGGTATGGAAATGAGAAATAGGTATATAGCGCTTGCTAATGCCGACCATAATCGTGGTAGCTCTTATATTAATAGGGTTCATACCATAAAGTCCATTGTCTATCCTCTAAGTGATAGCTCTAAGTATGGAAATGAGAAATAGGTATATAGCGCTTGCCAATGCCGACCATAATCGTGGTAGCTCTTATGTTAATATGGTTCATACCATCAAGTCCATTGTCTATCCTCTAAGTGATAGCTCTAAGTATGGAAATGAGAAATAGGTATGTTAGCGCTTGTCAATGGCGACTTTCTTAGTGGTAGCTCTTACATTCATTGTGTTGATACCTTCAAGTCCATTGTCTATCCTCTAAGTGATAGCTCTAGGCATGGAAATGATAAATAGGTATATTAGCGCTTGGCAATGGCGACCTTCCTGGTGGTAGATCTTTTGTTAATTAGGTTGATACCATCAAGTCCATTGTCTATCCTCTAAGTGATAGCTCTAAGTATGGAAATGAGAAATAGGTATGTTAGCGCTTGTCAGTGGCGACCTTCCTAGTGGTAGCTCTTATGTTCATTGCATTGATACCTTCAAGTCTATTGTCTATCCTCTAAGTGATAGCTCTAGGTATGGAAATGACAAATAGGTATATTATCGCTTATCAATGGCGACCTTCCTAATGGTAGCTCTTATGTGCATTGTGCCTTTAAGTCCATTGTCTATCCTCTAAGTGATAGCTCTAGGTATGGAAATGTAAAATAGGTATATTAGAGCTTAGCAATGGCAAACTTCCTAGTGATAGCTTTTATGTACATTAAGTTGGTACCATCAAGTCCCCTGTCCATCCGCTAAATGATAGCTCTAGGTATTAAAATAAGGCATAGGTATATTTGCGCTTTGCAACAGTCTTAGTGGTTGATTTTTATGTTAATAGGGTTGATACATCAAGTCCATTGTCTATCCTCTATTGTGATAGCTCTAAAGGGAAACAAATAGTCTGTCTATTCTCTAGTCAGACAGTTCACTACTAGTGTTTAACTAGGTGACTCTCCAAGTGGTGTTCTCTTGTTGGTTAGGTAGGTGCCAATAATCATCACCCATACGTTGGAAGCTTGAATTATAATAAGATTAGAGTAATTTGGAAGAAATTGCTTACTATAATAAGGCTATCTTTTGCCTGTACTCTCTTAACACTCTTTCTGTTTTTATTGTTAGGGTATATTATCATCATCTTATATTGTAAGTATCATTCGGAGAAGATAACATTATTAACACCACTTAACAGAGACTGTGAGAAGGGATTATGTACTGTTATAATATATATAATATCATTTTTAAGTATGGTTATCTTGTAGTAAACCAATTATAATCCTCTAAATGTTTTAAGTGTTATCTTGAATAAGTTATGTATCTTGTCTACCAATGGTGTAGATGACCTCTGTGATATTGAGTACTACTGTGTCATAGGTACTTCTTGATGAACAGGGTAAACATGAAGTGCTTCTGTCATCTAATTATCTGAACTTGTCAAATTATTTCCGAGTTAATTATTTACTTTTCTATGCCATTCTGCGGTTATATTTCACTGGTTCTCTTTGTTTTATAATAAAACTGCTCATTTCATTCGCTGATAGTAAGTTATCAACCGCAACATAAGCCAAGAACACAATTACAAAAAGAAACAAAATTTTTTTTTTTTTTTGACAGATGAAAATAAGAACGCGGCAATCAGGGACTGAAGACAAGGCTTAGGCCTATTTTGATCGTGATTTTCGAATATTAAATTACTAAAGTCAAGACTGTATAGTCCTCAGATCTTTGCCTGCCTTATATAAGGCGAATTTAAACAACATCAACATCGGAATAAAGTATAACTTTTAAATCACTGTTATAACACGAACACGATACAATTTTAATATTATTATTATTTCTGTTAATAAAACTAGTTACTTTTATTAGTAATAAGTACCAACTTAAGTTACTTCTTCGAATGTTAGGATTATAAAATTATAACCTCAAAAAAAAGTAATTTGTTTTTGACAATAAAAGGAATTAAATTGAATTGATCATAATTATATCTTCTCTTGTTTTAGTAGATGGATAATGTTAAGACTTACCAGTATAATCCACGTTTTGTTTTATCAAAAAGAACTTACGCTCGTCGTCATCCACATTTTTTCTTTGGTACTGTTTCTAGCTTTTTTAGAGAAAAAAGCACTTGATTATGTAAGTAACAGATTTTTCGCACTATATCAATCATGTTTTTGTATTAAATATTAGTTTTCAATTAGTTTATTTACGGAGGCGAAGTGACGCGCCGGTGCACAAAAACCGTAATGACATTAGTTGACAGCTGCGTTCAGGAAGCGGGAAACTAACTTTTTTTTTTTTAGCTTTGGATATGAGCTTTGAAAATTGTGACGATGCTGGAGCATAAGACGTAGACTACACTGTTTAAAACCTCTCGAACAAGGAGCGAGTATAATCAGGTGATCAGCCTGTAATGTCCTAACCAAACTAGGGATCACAAAGTAATTTTTGTGATATTTTCCCACTGGGATTCGAACCCGGGACCTCCGGATCGTGAGTCTAACGCTCAACCACTGGACCAAGGAGGCCGTTAAAGCATTAATATTTCCTAAAGGAATACACTCCTAGTTGTATGAAATTGTTACGTGAAAAAGAGAAGAAATGAGGTTGACTATGAAACATTTTGAAAGAATCTCAATGAATTACTTGTTTGCTCCCTTTATGCACTTCATTACGATTACGACACGATGCGATGCATGTATTTTTAAAAGCTCTGAACGAAACAACAGTCTACAAAAATCGCGTTAATATAACAAATCATAATCTACACAGCAGAAGCTAGTATGCAGGTAGATAAATCCGCCTGACCAGTCGCTCGAATCATACAAAACTTTGCACTTATAAGTTAAGGCCTACAGATTACAACCGACATTATGAATGACATTTTAACCGCATTCATTTTGCAGTGAGCCTGCGACACCAGTTGTCTGGCGTCCCCTTCTAGCAGCTAAAAGAGTTATACTTTACAGGCAACTCAATTACTCAGTCATACGCCGCATGCTGCCGTATGTCACACATTTAATCTCTCAACCGAACTTTAAACCAGATCACGTCAAAGCCTAAAGCTAATTACACTAGACTAGCTGTTGTCCACGACTTGTTCTGCGTGAAATCTGTATTGTCCTGATTCGTCCCCCTGAGGGTTACTTTTCCCTTTTTTGGTGCTTTAACGCAAGCACCAATAAAAAATTAGCTTTTTACTTTCAACTTTCTAGTTCTTCGCTATAACTATGTGTCACAAAATCGGTATCTACTTTTGTATATATCAATAAAACTTATTTATTATTGAGGTTTTTCTATAATAATTATGTACCTAAAACACATATGAAATACATCTACTTTATGGTAATAATGCAACTTCAGGTATCACTTCCGTCCCTCCTTTCAACGCTATGTGTAATTCCTGTGTAATACGGGGCGAGCCTATTGCCATTAAACGGGCACAAATCTTGGAAACCACGTGATATCAATTATCTACGATAAACTCACAATGTTCGTGGTTTACAGCCCGAGTCGGGATTCGAACCTGTCACACTAAGATGTAAGTTACACGTTCTCCGAACAGGGCTACCTATCACGGATTCCAAGTTATTGTATTGTATACCTTCAATACATTTCCATTTATTACGTGATCTATGTCAAAATCAAGTTGCATTACCACGTTCACTTAATTCGTCCAATTAGCCTGATATTCATGACATGACAGACATAGAGATTAAAACGATAGGCAGAGACTGTTTTATCCGTACCAGTTGAGTTAGCTGTACCTACTTAAATCTATTCTATTCGTCAAACGTCTCCGCAAAGATAGAAGGAACTGAGAAAATATTCAATTACTGAAGTATACACTAAAAATAAAATTGTATTCCAGAACTATTAAGCTCATTTCTTGAAAACAGAAAAGCCTTCGGCATATAATCTAGTAGTTTCCCAAGAATCCTTATTAGATTATTTGACGAAGGCTTTTCTGTTTTCAAGAAATTAGCTTCATAATTCTGAAATACAATTTTAATTTTAGTACTTACTTCAAATTTTTCATCTGGCATTAACTATTTATTTTTATAAACAATCAAGCCCATATGATATGCAGCATACTCCACCACGCTGCTCCATTGCGGGTTGAAGACAAGTTTAAACCATTTAACATGGTTTTTACCATACGACTGTACTTCGTCCAAGTAGTTAATGCCGTCTGAGGGTCTAAAAAAAAAAGTACGTCTGCAATATCTATAGAGGTAGGCACAGCCACTAGTAATCAGATAATTATTATACAACTATATCTGGTATAAAAGTATCCTAAGTATACGATGAACTCTATGATGTTACAGCTTATCTTATCACCCACACGGCTAGGTATACTGGTTTTAATTTATCTAAGCCAGCCAATATTAGGAATTTTAATTCTAAGATTCATCATCAGTCGTGTGTTCCGTTTTCACTTTAGAATTTTTATCTTTAGTTGCGCCTTCGTAATATAGTGATACTATTGAGTGTTTCTTGCAAAATGCCCACCACCACCTGAAGCCGGTTAATCCTATGAAAGCGAACCCAGGGTCGCGGTTCCTTCGTAATTTCTCAACAAATGCCAAAACTTCTGCTAGAGATTTTGTAGTCCTTCTATTGTATGGTGATAGACTAGTTTCACAACAAAAGTCGAGCACGGTCCTCTCCTCACTGGCCGACAGCCCCGCCTCATCTAGGACGGCCATCCGCTTCGATTTCCCCAGTATGTTGTCGTAAAGTGTTCCTTTGGGTATTCCGTAATGTGTGGCGGCTTGAGTGAATCGCATGCGTTGAGTAACGACGGCTTGGATGGCGTTCTGCAGCTGGCTCTGCGTCCACGTTGGCGCCTTCAGTTTGAGGGTATGACCGTGGTAGTCTGATTGACAGATAAAAGCAAAACTTCTCAATAGTAGCCTAGCAGAGTACTCCGCACGATGATGCAATACTATGACAAACGTTACCAGCCGTTTGTCGATCGACACACTGAGAGTAAGTAGCGTGGAACAAGATTTACAGGTTGGATTGAACCATAAAAAAGTGAACAATACAAGAATGCTAATTATGCGATGATATCTTGTACGCTAAGTATTATAATTCCATTCGATTCTACGAAACCATTCATAATAATATTTTAGCCGTATACGTAACGTGGTGCTGCAACCCGTAATGGAGGTCGAACAGAGTTTCCCTGGTGGCGGAATGTTCCCACGCCGCCGCCCCGCCGCCGCCGCGCGGAGCAGCGACAACAACCGACAACTATGTATTACAATACTTATCGTGTCGGAATATGAATAATGTTACGTACTGCATCATTATTGGTGCGGATTACACCGTGACAGACAGCCATGCAGGTTACACAAAAACACACAAACACTTCTAGGTACTCTACTGTGAACTGTGACTTAAGTTAACTGAAAACATAAATAACTATTGCATAACTTAAATGGTCAAAATAATGTGCTTTATTATAATTGTATGTGTCTTTAAAATTCACGAATAGCTTTGTGTAAGAAACTGTTACAAGCTACGGATATGTAACTTCAACTGACCTGCAATAGAGGACGTGGATGCTCCGAGCCATGCGTGGGAGTTTTCTAGCAGCTTTGCCTGTGAACAAAAACACAAACATTATATTGTGTCATATTAAACGAAACTTTACAAACAGACACGTCGGAAACAAAAGTGGGTGTCGTTTTGTAATATTGAAGTTAAAAATTCTGTGGCTGGTACAAAAACCGCAGTACATTTTTTTAAATATGTCGGCTTGTCATTTGGGCTCGACAAAAAGTGAACGTCCCAGGTACCGGCGCCATCTTGCGTCAGACGCTTGCTAGCTGAAAATTATTAAAATTCGTAGAATATCTTTACAAATGCTTTTAATAAACACATTTCATAGAGCGAGCATTTGATTTGTGGATAACTTAAATCTTGTGGTGATGTGAAGTGACTATCACGAGTTAGATGCGGATTAGAAAAATATTTCATAAGTATATTCATAAAATCGTAATGTTCTGTTAAAAGTACGTGTGATGTGGTGGTCGTGTAGATAGTGTAGGTAGGTGCGCTGACGCAACGAGTGGCCGGCTGTAGCCGTCACGCGAGGTGCTCTACTGCCCCAGCGTGGGCACGCTTAATCAGCCTTCTAAATTGAGGCGGTCACATGAAAAAGAGCAATTCTTCAGTTAATTTACATTTCCCATCTAGGAGGAAGTTTACAGTTGCACATTTTATCGATCACTACTGTATTCCACGCGTCGAAGGCACCGGTGCGCGAGTGCGTTTATTTACGTTCGACGCGTAATTATACAGCAAAGAGCGGCATTTCTTTGTGCTTTAACTACAACTAAACTTTATCGAAGTTTTAATTCTGAACGCAGACAAAAGCCGAGCCGTTAAATAGGTGTAATAACTCACAGTCCAATCTACAAATAAAATCTTTTATTAAGTCGAGCGACGCCTGGGCACAGTGCTGTATGTGTTTATGAAACGCGCACGTGCCCTAAGTACCGAAACGTGTGTGTATTGTTTGTTTACTCGAATAAAACACTAAAATCCATTCAATAACAAAGAATTAAAGATCCCGAAATAAAATTTATTGCTCGAGTACGATAAAATAGATTTATGTACGCGGCGCGGCGCGGTCCAGCCACCGACTTGCGATAATATTATTAGGTTCACTCCGTTGCTACATATTATATTACGAGTATTACATACGTCAAAACTTCATATAACCTTGTGTCGAAGCAAATGTCAAGAAAACAACCCTCAACCTCTCCATCAAGTATAAACTTAACAAATGTTCCCCACATACTTAAACTTAATATAAACAAAATCTGGCGAGGAGTGGGTGTATTACTATACACCTCTGCCTACCCCTTCGGGGATACAAGCGCGATGTTCTATTTTGTTAAAAGAAAACTTACTGCAACTTGACACTAATTTCCTCGATTATTATTTTTAAATGTGACTACTGTAATTTCCTTTGCAAATTGTAGGGTTTATTTCAACTGATAATTTTATTCTTTCAGGCTATGCTGTTCGATTCGCCTTTCTTGAACAGCCGTCATTAAAAGCCGTCATTCGTAGTATCTATTCGCGTAACCGTGCATTTCTAATTCAGCATGTAGGTGGGTAATAACCGTAGCAGAAACCACTATTTCCATTTAGCACTTGTAGTCTGTATTTCCCTTTGCAATTTAAACAATACTGACACGTTCCAAAGACCGATGAGACGTAAGCAAATTAAAGATATCTGTCTAGTTAGTGTATTTGGTGCACATCTTGAGGCGGTAGGTATATTGCGACAATTGAATTATTTAAGTGTATTAACTGTCGACTGCGCCGGGTGCTGGAGGGCACGGTGCACGTGTATTTTCCTTACAAAGCATGACAATACCGCACAGTAACTTGATTTAACTATTCGCTGTAATGCGTTTACCTATAAAGAAAATTACTTCCTGGGAAATATTTTCTCTATTGTAGCCGTCTATTATATTAAGAAAACCGTTCAATTAAAGAATATTTATTGCGATTTTATTGTTTTATTTGTGGATATGTGAATAACGGTTCAACTAGCATAGTTTCAAGCACTGCTTATTAAAGTGAAACCATAATACAAATTCCAATTTCGATTAGTCTTGTTTATTGAAACAGTAAATGTATCTCATTGTGTTTAGACGCAAATAAACCTTTTAGTCGTCAGATTATATTGTACGACTGGGACAAAGGTCGCGGATGACCGTGTAGGTAAACGAACCCGCACATTGTGTGTCGCACTCAATTAAAATCAATTACATTCAATAAATTTTATTACTTACGATCCTTCCAGGCCAACCAGCTCTTACAAGACTTTGACAAACAAACACATAATCCATACTAATATTATAAATGCGAAAGTAACTCTGTCTGTCTGTCTGTCTGTCTGTCTGTTACTCTTTCACGCCTAAACGGCTCAACGGATTTTGATGAAATTTGGTATGGTGATAGATGATAACCTAGAAATGGTCATAGGCTATAAATAATCACGCCATCGTTCTTAGGGGGTAGGCAGTTGGCAGATAACTAAATTGATTTAGTGATTTGTAGTCGTTTTTGTTGGGACTTTTGCTCTTTCACGTCTAAACGGCTGAACAGATTTTAATGAAATTTAGTAAGGTAATAGTTGGTTATCTAAAAACGGTTGTACGATCAAATTGATCACGTCATCGTACTTAAGGGGTAGGAAGTAGGCAGAAAACTGAATTGAGTTAGTGATTTTTTTATGGATTTTGCTGGGAGTTTTGTCTATCATGCCTAAACGGCTCAACGGATTTTGATGAAATTTAGTTAGCTGATAGATAGTAATCTAGAAAAGGATATGGCCTATTAATATTTATGCTATCGTACTTAAGGCGTAGGCAGTAGACAGAAAACTAGGTTAGTGATTTTTAATTGTTTGTTTTAAAAGTTTGCCTCATTCACGCCTTAACGTCTGAACGGAATTTTATAAGACTTGGTTAATTTAAAGATAGGATCTTAGGCACGGACACAGGCTACTTTTTATGGCGGGAAAATACCTCATTCCCGCGGAAATCTAGATTTCGTGATCGTGTCAACAAGCGCATGACGCCATAGCTACTGGAATGATTTCGATGTTTTTTTTTTAAATTGAGTGACCTCAAGTTAGTATTTGATCACTTTTCTAACTTAGAGGGTAGGTAGGCGCCATAATTTAGGGAATTTATGATAAAATTTTGACGCAACTGTCTTTATTAAACAGTTATATCTCATTCCTACAGGAACTTACACATAGCTATAGCTAGCTATCTATTAACATTAAAACTCTTTCTAGAATCACATTACGCCAATTAATTGATCTGATTTGTATAAGTTTCTTTATTCAACTGACTGTTACATTACATACAGATAAAATCTAATTACTTACACCACATAATTAATATAGTACTACATGACTAGCTACGCTTTAAACTTGAGGAGGTAATTCGATAGACATTTATACGAACTTTAAGCCCAGTAATCAATCATAGTAATAAGGTAATACTCATTTTAGACAAGGAAACGGATAGGTAATCAGTTCGTCAACGAAATTATAACACCTACACTTAGTTTGTTTACTATTTAACGAGGGAAAATAATCCTTACTAATATTATAAATGCGAAAGTAACTCTGTCTGTCTGTTACGCTTTCCCGCTTAAACCTCTCAACCGATTTTGATTAAATTTGGCACAGACAATCTTTAGACCCTGAGAAAGAAAATAGGATACCTTTTATTGCGAAAAGAAGGGACGAAGAGATTGAAATAGGGGTTGAAAGTTTGTATGGGATACTAGCTGGTACCCGCGACTTCGTCTGCGTACTTTTAATTTGAATATTAAGGATTATATAAAAGGAACGGTATAGCATGTGATTAAAAGAGAGTAAGTAGGTATATTTAAAAAAAAATAAAAAATATCTGTTTACAGTCGTTATAAAGTACCTATGTATTCCATTGAGTGGCAGAAATTACCTAGGAATATTTATCGGTCCCTTATGTCCAAGACACTTACAGGGGTCAGCGTCACGTTGTGTACAAAAATATTTTAAAATGACCTAATTTAAAACTTTTTTGTACACAACGTTTGCTATTTTGTTATTATTTGTTAAAATGTAGAAATTGTTTGGACTCGACACTCGCGAGCAGGCCACGTATACACCACGTGCGCTCCCCCACCACAAGACAGCGCCGTTGACTGCCGCCACACTTCGGCGAATGTGCGCGACGACGAACGACGACCGACGGCAGTGGCGGCGATGCAGAGTATTCGTTAAAAGGAACTTTATCTACAAAAGCCAATTTTTTTTAACTTGATACACCCAAAACTACTAAATATCATGTTCCTAAGTTCAGTGGTTAATATTTTGTATACAAAAAGTTTGGCTTCGTAGTTCCCGTTCCGAATCCGTTCCGTTCCGTTCGAATTTCGGAAAATCCGTTTGTTGAAAAACTCTGCACATCCTAAGAGACCTACGTACCAAGTTTCATGGTTTTATCTTCAAAAATGACGAATACCCATACAAACATTCAACCCGTATTTCACCCCCATACTGGTAAAAATTTCAAAATGCTTGAACAAACGATTTTTTGTTTGTTATTTAGTGCCTAAACACAAAATTTAATATTTTTATCTTGAAAAATGACGAACCTCATAAAAAATTTCAACACCTATTTCATCCCCTCAAAGATCGAATTTTCAAAAACGCTTTAACAAATTGTTTTTTTATTTCTTATCAAGTTCCTAAATATAAAGTTTCGTGGTTTTATCCCCAAAAATGACGAACTCCCATACAAACTTTCAACCCTCATTTCACCCCCTCACTGGTCGAAATTTCAGCAACGCTAGAACAAATGTTTAATTATTTTTTATCAAGTGCTTAAATATAAAGTTTCATGGATTTATATTTTAAAATTAAAATATCCCATACAAACTTTCAACCCCTATTTCAATCTCTTCGTCCCTTCTTTTCGCAATAAAAGGTATCCTATTTTCTTTCTCAGGGTCTAAAGATTGTCTGTGCCAAATTTAATCAAAATCGGTTGAGAGGTTTAAGCGGGAAAGCGTAACAGACAGACAGAGTTACTTTCGCATTTATAATATTAGTAAGGATTATTTTCCCTCGTTAAATAGTAAACAAACTAAGTGTAGGTGTTATAATTTCGTTGACGAACTGATTACCTATCCGTTTCTTTGTCTAAAATGAGTATTACCTTATTACTATGATTGATTACTGGGCTTAAAGTTCGTATAAATGTCTATCGAATTACCTCCTCAAGTTTAAAGCGTAGCTAGTCATGTAGTACTATATTAATTATGTGGTGTAAGTAATTAGATTTTATCTGTATGTAATGTAACAGTCAGTTGAATAAAAAAACTTATACAAATCAGATCAATTAATTGGCGTAATGTGATTCTAGAAAGAGTTTTAATGTTAATAGATAGCTAGCTATAGCTATGTGTAGGTTCCTGTAGGAATGAGATATAACTGTTTAATAAAGACAGTTGCATCAAAATTTTATCATAAATTCCCTAAATTATGGCGCCTACCTACCCTCTAAGTTAGAAAAGTGATCAAGTACTAACTTGAGGTCACTCAGTTTAAAAAAAAACATCGAAATCATTCCAGTAGCTATGGCGTCATGCGCTTCTTGACACGATCACGAAATCTAGATTTCCGCGGGAATGAGGTATTTTCCCGCCATAAAAAGTAGCCTGTGTCCGTGCCTAAGATCCTATCTTTAAATTAACCAAGTCTTATAAAATTCCGTTCAGACGTTAAGGCGTGAATGAGGCAAACTTTTAAAACAAACAATTAAAAATCACTAACCTAGTTTTCTGTCTACTGCCTACGCCTTAAGTACGATAGCATAAATATTAATAGGCCATATCCTTTTCTAGATTACTATCTATCAGCTAACTAAATTTCATCAAAATCCGTTGAGCCGTTTAGGCATGATAGACAAAACTCCCAGCAAAAACCATAAAAAAATCACTAACTCAATTCAGTTTTCTGCCTACTTCCTACCCCCTAAGTACGATGACGTGATCAATTTGATCGTACAACCGTTTTTAGATAACCAACTATTACCTTACTAAATTTCATTAAAATCCGTTCAGCCGTTTAGACGTGAAAGAGCAAAAGTCCCAACAAAAACGACTACAAATCACTAAATCAATTTAGTTATCTGCCAACTGCCTACCCCCTAAGAACGATGGCGTGATTATTTATAGCCTATGACCATTTCTAGGTTATCATCTATCACCATACCAAATTTCATCAAAATCCGTTGAGCCGTTTAGGCGTGAAAGAGTAACAGACAGACAGACAGACAGACAGACAGAGTTACTTTCGCATTTATAATATTAGTAAGTATGGATGACCATTTCTAGGTTATCATCTATCACCATACCAAATTTCATCAAAATCCGTTGAGCCGTTTAGGCGTGAAAGAGTAACAGACAGACAGACAGACAGACAGACAGACAGACAGAGTTACTTTCGCATTTATAATATTAGTATGGATTTTAATTTTAAAATATAAATCCATGAAACTTTATATTTAAGCACTTGATAAAAAATAATTAAACATTTGTTCTAGCGTTGCTGAAATTTCGACCAGTGAGGGGGTGAAATGAGGGTTGAAAGTTTGTATGGGAGTTCGTCATTTTTGGGGATAAAACCACGAAACTTTATATTTAGGAACTTGATAAGAAATAAAAAAACAATTTGTTAAAGCGTTTTTGAAAATTCGATCTTTGAGGGGATGAAATAGGTGTTGAAATTTTTTATGAGGTTCGTCATTTTTCAAGATAAAAATATTAAATTTTGGTTTAGGCACTAAATAACAAACAAAAAATCGTTTGTTCAAGCATTTTGAAATTTTTACCAGTATGGGGGTGAAATACGGGTTGAATGTTTGTATGGGTATTCGTCATTTTTGAAGATAAAACCATGAAACTTGGTACGTAGGTCTCTTAGGATGTGCAGAGTTTTTCAACAAACGGATTTTCCGAAATTCGAACGGAACGGAACGGATTCGGAACGGGAACTACGAAGCCAAACTTTTTGTATACAAAATATTAACCACTGAACCTAGGAACATGATATTTAGTAGTTTTGGGTGTATCAAGTTAAAAAAATTTGGCTTTTGTAGATAAAGTTCCTTTTAACGAATACTCTGCATCGCCGCCATTGCCGTCGGTCGTCGTTCGTCGTCGCGCACATTCGCCGAAGTGTGGCGGCAGTCAACGGCGCTGTCTTGTGGTGGGGGAGCGCACGTGGTGTATACGTGGCCTGCTCGCGAGTGTCGAGTCCAAACAATTTCTACATTTTAACAAATAATAACAAAATAGCAAACGTTGTGTACAAAAAAGTTTTAAATTAGGTCATTTTAAAATATTTTTGTACACAACGTGACGCTGACCCCTGTAAGTGTCTTGGACATAAGGGACCGATAAATATTCCTAGGTAATTTCTGCCACTCAATGGAATACATAGGTACTTTATAACGACTGTAAACAGATATTTTTTATTTTTTTTAAATATACCTACTTACTCTCTTTTAATCACATGCTATACCGTTCCTTTTATATAATCCATAATATTCAAATTAAAAGTACGCAGACGAAGTCGCGGGTACCAGCTAGTATATTATAATTCCTTATATTAAGATTTTAAGTTACCCATGATAGAATGTAGAACCACCTTATGCGATGCAAAAAAACAGATAAAACTTAATAATACGTATAATGTACGTACGTCCAGTGCTCTAACCTTTCTCGTACGAAAAACTTAAAGTAAGTACATGATGAATAAAAAAGGATCTCAAAAGCCCTCTTACCAAGAAATTTAGGCTTTCTACACTTTTTTTGCAAGGATTTAGCAGAAAAGGCACAGTAATATTGAATTTATGCGCACAGAGAATTTCTAACAGGGCGTAGTATTGTAGTAGGTTGTTGTTCCGTTCGCGAGGTCGTTCCAAGAGCCGTTATTATATGGGGAGTATCATTTAATAGACGCTTAGTTTATTAATAGGGGGAGGTAGGGGAGGCGCCTGGCGCCATTCTTATGCAAACTATATAAAAAATTCATATTTGTAAATAACAGCGGTCGAGACGGAGCTAACTTCACGATCAATAATTTTAATGACGACAACATTTGACGCAGCGCTAATTGAGATTTTCAATAATGTGTAGATACTTACTTATATTTCGCACCCTTCGTGGAAAAACGCAGTAAGTTGATTTTATCAACTTTTCAGGAGCTAAAAAAAACTGTCCTACTAATTAGTTATAAGTCCTGGAAATAACCTTCAAAGAGAAAATAATAGCAAAAAGTAGCCCGGATTGACCCACATTTATTAATTTTTGATTAATTGTGTATATTTGAAAAAAAATTAAAAAAACATGGTTGCGTAGATATTCCACGAAACTATAATCAAACGTTCCGTTGTAAGTACAGATACTGCTTTATTATTACGTAGTGCAAACAACATTGACAGTTGTAACTTTACCTACAACGTTGTTCACCTTCCGATTTCATCTTACTCGGATGTTGTAAGTATTAGTTACTTCGTTCTTACACGAAAAATTTTAACAACATGTTTTGCGTAAGTTGAGAAACCTATTTGTTCCACGTGAAAGTAAATGATCTTTGATAGTGTAACTATAGAAATTGCTTTTTTAATAAGGAAATATCTCAAAATAATTGTATGTATCTTTAAATACTTGTTTGTTGCAGGGGTTAGTCTAGAATGTAGAAGTATGTATGCTCATACATTATACAGGGTAGCCCAGAACTTCAAGTTCAAAATGAAAAATTAGATAGAGTGGCTCATTAGCTACTAGAAACACCCCCATGTATGTTCAGCCATTATTTATAGTTTAGGAGATATGACCTATTTTGTACCTTTTTCTAGATTTTCTACCTTACTTCAGAAATAATCATTTTGTCGCTATCCCGTTCTTAATAATTATTTTATTTTACTTCACAACTATGTCTAAAGATATATACCGCTAGGTAAAAAAATAAAAACAGTCAAATCAAAGACAAAAAAAAAGTTATTGGAAGTCAAAGTGAGAATTGGACCAAAATTGTCACAGTTGTTAAAACTTCGCCGAAGAATAATTAACACATGAGATTGGCATGGACGCTGAAAGTAGGTATCTCTAAAAAACTGCTCCATTTAATAGCCTTTTAGACACATCAAAAAAAGTACCTTTAATAGAAGCAATAAACTAAATAATTAGACCTCAAAGATTGCAAGATAGACAGATTTGAAGGAAAAATTTACATTCTCATACAATGTAGGTAGCTGCTTCTTTCTAACGTTGTTCTTTAACAACCTTTAACTACCTTTGTGGTCAAAGACACATTTTCAATAAAAAAAATCACGCTCATAATCGCTAACAGGGTAGACATAGCAACAGTCTGAAGACAAAACTTGCATTCACTTTTGGTATTCATATTGTAATGAAGGAAAAAGTTATCCCCAAACACTGTTGGTGATTCATACTATAAGATGCTAAAATAAAATCTGTCTGTCTTGCAATCTTTGAGGGCTAATTACTTAGTTTTATGCCCCTATTAAGGGTACTTTTTTGGATGTGTCTAAAAGCCTATTAAATGGAGCAGTTTTTAAAAACACTTTCAGGGTTTATGAAAATCTCATGTGTTTATTATTCTTCGGCGAAGACTTACAACTGTAACAATTTTAGACGAATTCTCACTTTGACTTCCAACTTCCAATGACTTTTTTATCTTTCATTCGATTGTTTTTATTTTTTCACCTAGCGATACACATACTTAGGCATAGTTATGAAGCAAAATAATTAGAAATTAGAAAGAAAAAATTAGAATTATTAAGAAAGGGATAGCGACAAAATGATGATTTCTGAAGTAAGATAGAAAATCAAGAAAAAGGTGTAAAATGGGTCATATCTCCTAAACCGTAAATAATCGCTGAACATACACGGGGGTGTTTCTGGTAGCTAATGAGCCCCTCCATCAAATTTTTCATTTTGAACGTGAACTTTTGGGCCACCCTGTATATTGAAACAAATAAAATCAGTGTTAAATTAAGTGTTTATTCTAATTTGTATTAAAAAAATATATTTATTTACTAGCTGCGCCGAAACCCGTTTGACCCGCATGGGTTTTTAGTTTTCAGGGAGTTATTTCTATTTGTAATTAAAATCCAACTTTTAATTTTAAAACGTTTATTAATTAATACATGCATAATCACAAAATATATTAATACGGTATGGCACTTGCCTTTATTAGAAAAACCTTCATTTTCAGTTATTACAGTTAGTCATTAAGTGTTTTCTTGAACATTTTGCTCCTTTCCGATCACTTTGCTTTTCGGTAGAACCTGCAAATGACAAAATATAAAAAACTATTAAGTACGATAATAAATTTCTTAAAAGAAAAACAACCATTAATACATATTATAGTAGGCTTAGAGATGAGCCAATTTTCCAACGTATCCGAAAAGCGACAGTGTCAGTGATAAAAATGTATGTGATTGACATAAGGTCTGTCACTGTCGTTTTACGTACTTAATCGTTTGCAACTTGGCTAAAACCCCATAAAAGCCAGTTGGTTTGCATAGGAGATAACTCTAGAAAAAACTACATTAAGCAAATCAAAAATATATCTGTGGTTGTTATGATAAGAGGAAAATGACAGAATAATTATACCATAAATACACAGGCACTGACTATTTCAGAGATACTTTACCACGCGCCGCTTCCAGGTTAGTAGGTAAATACCTATATCAATCTAGAATACAAATACTGAAAGGATATTTCGGCATACAAAACATGGAACGTTTTCAGCTGCTTAGCTTCCCGGCCAAGTCGTAAATCAGAAATGGTACTAATATTATTTTTTTGCCCAAAAGTAAGATGATCTGTGCGTCGGAGGGCACGTTAGGCAGTCGGTTGCGGCTTAATTAAGTATGCAGGTATGTCGTCGTTACATGAGGCATGTCATGGACCTATAGCGGCTCAGTAGTAACCCTGATACCAGGGTTGATGAGGTCAGTCAATTATTGTCTCAACCCACACGAGAGAAGAACTTTAGTAGGATACGGATAGGTACATACGAACCTTCAAGAGAATGTGTCTCATGTTGACTACGACGAGAAGATATCCCATAGTTTCTTGAAATATTTTTGCATTTCTGGTCATGCTTCCACTGGGTTGTACTGGATTGGGTTGCAGTATTAGTGGAATCTGTTAATTGTAACATAATGGTTTAAATACATTGTTTGTAGGTAGGTACATAATAGACGTTAAGCAATAAAAAGGACCCATTACCAAATCACCCTAAAAATTAGACACAAACCTAGATATTTTATCGTTATTTAGGTATTAAATAGAAGGTTAGTACCAATGCGTTAATAATAAAATCAAGGGTGTTTTTGCAAAAGTTAAGCCGAAATACTACAGTTGATCACGTAACAGTTTTTTGTTCAAATATCTTTATTTTATTCATATACCAGGTGCTATGCCAGGTGATAGCGAATGTACAAAAACGGCACACCCCAATTTAAATAGGTAGTTAGTTTATAGATTAAAAGCACCGAATAGGCACATAGGCATGCTTAGTTTACTTTAATAATTAGTACAGAGCAGTGCAATCATCATCACGCATTAACCAAACCAACTTACGTCAAGTAGGTCGTCAGGTAGGTAGGTAGGTAGGGTAGGTAGGTAGGTAGGATCTGCTTCTGTGTAAACCTTACAAAACAAAATATTTATAATATTAATAGTCTAATAAATAGTAATATACTAAGTAGGTAAGGTAATAGGTACCTAAAATCTAGCTAGTCTATTTATAAGTAAATAACTCACCATCTTCGATTTTGTCCAAGTTGAGCATACGTATAATCCTTGAGTTTTTTACTTCCACACAAAGATATGCACGCTTCGAGTAGCCACCATGAACAAATTAAATAGAGAGATAATTATTACATCTATCCAACATTCGTCAATCATGACTTTTTATTCTAACAAAAATCGACCTTATTATTACTATAATGCGATCGTTATTTGTAGGGCCGTATGCTGACTGACGGAATACCGTGGTAAAACTACGATCACAAATAGACAATCAGCTTTCACTCTACAAATAACGATCACAGTGCAATAATAATAAGGTCGTTTTTTGGTTGAATAAAAAGTCGAGATTGACGAAAAATTGGTGGATAGATGTAATACCTCTCTAATATCTTTCTAATACCTCTCTTTGAGTGTGCAGCCCGCCGCCGCTGGCACGGCGTAAGTACAGTAACCAAATAAAACGTAGGGATTTACGCTAGTGATAAGTAAGTATATTTACTTAGGACATTAATAAGTAGTCTATATTTGCAGGTAATTAGAATAACACGACAAATGATTCAAATTATTGTCTTTAAAAGAGTTGTATTCATATTTACGAAGAGTATAGTGTAAAATATATCATCGAAAAATGAAGATAAATGAAATAACGTAATAGTAATATCAAACCTTGCTTGGAAAAAACTACGTGATTATATTTACTCCAAACCGTTACACTAAAAGATTCGCAGAATAGGCAAGTAGCTGGAGTTACAACAAATAGTAACGCTAAAACATTCGTGGAATAACGAAGTAACTAGACGTACAACCACGGTCGTGTCGTATAATGTCGTGAAACATGTCAGTACGTTTACTTACGACTCGACCATCCTAAAAAACTTTCGTGTAAAATCGAAGTAAGTGTTATTATGACTTTACTATATGGGAAAATACCAAAAAAAAATCACGTATTTATACTTACTTTCTTATTATGGGGGAAAAATATTTTTATCAATGTTGCACAATTTCATTGTTTTTGTAATAATTTCTTCATTTTTACTGATATCTTAATGAAAATTTGTGAGAAGGTGTATTCGTGTACGCTGAATTGAATGGTGCAATAAAAAAAAAATGTCGCTAGTCCACTTACTGCGTTTTTCCACGGGGGGTGCGATTTATTTATTACATTTTGACTGTGGAGATACGCTCAACATTAGTCAATAAGATTGTGTTTATATTTTGAAGCAAAACGGAAATTAAATTGAAGGCAGAGCGGAGCGGAGTGTTAAAGTGCACAGTGGTCCGAATAACTTCTTTGATAGCAAATGAGTGCAATCCCGCGCAGGTTCGGTCATTATTCAGCTTATTCCGTCGGCGGTGGTGCCCTCTAATCGAAACTTTCCTACGCATGAAACGCAATAATAAATTTCCGCATTGGACCGCAATTACCAGGAATATTTGCGTAATAAGTTTGTATCAGCGGATGCATATTTTAATACGTTAGATACGGCTTATAAATTATGAGCTTGTTGATTATTCGTTACGTTCCCCGGTGTTACCTTACCACGTACCTATTGATTTCAAATAATGCAGTGTCAAAGAGTGCGCAGTAAATTTGATTCATATTTAATATGCATCCTGAGTGGTTCTTGGAAGAAAATGCTGGTTTAAAGGTTACCTACTAGTTTACATGCACTAAGTAAGGAAACGGTTCAATCACAATTCAGAACACTATGAATTCGTAACTAATGACTTATGTTTAATTTTACATAAGGTAGGTTTATATACATTTCAGAATAACTATCTTACGTAAACATATCGTAGTTTTAGTTACTAGTTCAAAACTGGAAACTAAATCAAAATAAACAATTTCAAAAGTCCATACAAAGACAGCGTTGGTTATCAATTGGAGCAACATATCGTATAAGCGATGCTCGTTAATACAGGGCGATTCATTTGTATTACGTCATAGAGTTGCGAAGAATGGAGGGTGCATGATTTGGCCGCATGATTGTAATTTTAAATAAACATATCCATCTGATATTACGGTCCCGCCGATACCGTTTACTCGTAGCTTCGTTTTATGGATTGGAATTTGTAAACCTATCACGCAGTCACGTTTCATTACTGACAATGATGCACCGGTGTCAATTAGCCATTGGTAAGTTTGATATTCTAAACCAAATGATACTTTGTTTAGATTATTGGTCATGCAAATGTAATCATGCTCGAAAAAAATGATTCAGTGACGCTGTATTTGGTTGCTCTACTGTATCATGATTTGATGAAGAGTTATCATGACTCATTATGTGCATGTTACTATGTGCCGTAAATCTGCGATTGGAATTAGATCTACCTTTGTAGTTATTCCTATGAAATGACCCTTGTCGATACCCGAATCTCGGATTTGGTGAATATTGATTATATTGTCTGTTGTAAGGGCGTGCCCTGGCATTACCTCTTGTAGGACGGCCTGTATACAGTGGACGTCCACCGCGTCCGCCTCGACTGCCATACATCCTGTTGGAATCATTATGATTTCTACGGCGATTTTGGTACATACCTATAAATTCTCCTGAAGGAGTCGATGACGAAGCTTCTTCTTCCTGCGCGACTTGTATAGCATCCTTCAAATGCTGGAAGTCGCGAGCAGCCACTATAGTTCCCAGCCTACGGTTACGTAACCCATCGGCGAACCTCTTTATAGCCATCTTTTCATTAATTGGCCTTAGTATTTTGTAGCTGTCTGTATTTCCTTCCGACTGTGAAATTGTAAGATCGACAAATAAATCTGAAAGTTGCTTACCAAAATCTGCCACTGACTTGACGTCCTGCCTTGCCTGTTGCAGTCTCGTTTGAAGCGCTGTCGCAGCTTTTTTCGGCAGTAGAGTCTGACGCATATCCTTCAACAAATCACTGACAGACCCATACGAATTAGACAGATTTAATTTACCAGATTGGGATAAACGGGTTTTTAGTACGAAATTTATCAGACTAGCTTTTGATTCTGAGTCCAAAGTCGAACTATAATATCCGATAGCATCTATCAACTCTTTAGTATTGGCCTCGGTATCGTTCATCACCGGCATAAGGCTCAGTGCCACCTTTAAATCTAATTTAGCCATTGTGGATAATTCGCTGTCTGATGAACTTGCACTACTACTGGAATTACTAGAAGTAGTTTGCCCCAATAACCTTTGAACCTCTAAATGGACTGCATTAAAACGTACACATAAATTGCTTATTAACTCCTTTTCAGCATGGTCTACAGATGATAATATCTTACTCAAAGTACTTATGTAATTGTTATATCTGTCACTTAGTTGATTAAACTCTATTATCTTATTTCTTAATGCTTCACCTTTATTTTTCCGTCTCTTAGGACCTATTTTAATCAAATACTCTCTTACAATGGTTAATTGCTCAAGTAATTCTTCTATAAGTTCTGCCATCCATATACACTTGCAAAATTAATATAGATAGTGATATTAGTGATTACATTAGACTTTAACATTATAATTTCATACCTCATATAACCTCTCGAGTTGCCGCAGTTCACAGTTTTCGCGCTTAATTAACGTAGGGAAATTTGAGAACGATAACACTGGGGGAGGGACAGTCACCGCACTATTGCTGCACTTACACGTACTTTATCACTGATTAGGGGAAAGCGCAGGCCCAGATGAACTGCCAGGTGTTGCCTTCGCAGAGGGAAAGACGGACGACCATTATCTCTTCGCTTCCAATTCCAACTGGTATATTTCCGATTTCATCACAAATTGTTTCGCGTCGTACGTTGTTTAATGATCCATTTGTAAATAGTCCCTCTGTATGACTTGAAATAAATACAGATTTCACCTTAATCAAATTCTCACTGACGTGCTCAATACTGGTGTCGCAGTATAGAAGTTGGTGTCTGTAGCAGAATACTGTCATAAAGTTGCGTACTTGATACTGTATGTTTTCTGGAGTAATGATTGCTCGTGGCGCCATGGGTGTGAGAATTAGAAATCTTGAAGCTATACCTGTCTGTTCCTCATGATTTGGCCTTGAGCTCGGCGATCCATCCTTTTATTGCAGCTCACGACGGCGTAGCGTACGGCAAAGAAAGCCACCACTATGGACACGATGATCGCTAACGCCAACACATACCAGCTAGTACGTCCCAAATGTTCCGCCAGTATAGCGTGCCGCTGTTCTATCTCGTTGTGCTGCCCAATTTGCGTTATCACTTGATTTTGATTTTGTGTCCCGGACTCAGTTTTAGTTGCAGAGTTGCCCATTGTGGATTTTAATTTCACGAACCCGAATAAAAATGATTGACACGAGCACCGGTATCCCGAGTTCAAAGTGCATTGTGATCTATTTCGCACTCACGCTTATGCTAACGGCTCCCAAATATGGGATGGCAGGGTCGCCATATAGGGACGTTCGTAGGGAGACAACTGAAACTACCAAGTGCTGAATACATACTGACTTTATTCATAATCACATAATCATTATAGTGGCGTTTGGTGCTACACTGCAGGGAGGAACTGAGAGGGCGAAGGATAAAACTAATCACACATCCTCTCCACAGAGGAAAAACACAGTGCCAAGTCACACGAGCCAGCGTTCATCAGTTTTTAAGCGTAATAAATTAATATAGTTTGTAAATACGAATATACAAGTATTACAAGATATTCATTTTTCGATTTATAGATTTTACTAGCTGGTACCCGCGACTTCGTCTGCGTACTTTTAATTTGAATATTAAGGATTATATAAAAGGAACGGTATAGCATGTGATTAAAAGAGAGTAAGTAGGTATATTTAAAAAAAAATAAAAAATATCTGTTTACAGTCGTTATAAAGTACCTATGTATTCCATTGAGTGGCAGAAATTACCTAGGAATATTTATCGGTCCCTTATGTCCAAGACACTTACAGGGGTCAGCGTCACGTTGTGTACAAAAATATTTTAAAATGACCTAATTTAAAACTTTTTTGTACACAACGTTTGCTATTTTGTTATTATTTGTTAAAATGTAGAAATTGTTTGGACTCGACACTCGCGAGCAGGCCACGTATACACCACGTGCGCTCCCCCACCACAAGACAGCGCCGTTGACTGCCGCCACACTTCGGCGAATGTGCGCGACGACGAACGACGACCGACGGCAGTGGCGGCGATGCAGAGTATTCGTTAAAAGGAACTTTATCTACAAAAGCCAATTTTTTTTAACTTGATACACCCAAAACTACTAAATATCATGTTCCTAAGTTCAGTGGTTAATATTTTGTATACAAAAAGTTTGGCTTCGTAGTTCCCGTTCCGAATCCGTTCCGTTCCGTTCGAATTTCGGAAAATCCGTTTGTTGAAAAACTCTGCACATCCTAAGAGACCTACGTACCAAGTTTCATGGTTTTATCTTCAAAAATGACGAATACCCATACAAACATTCAACCCGTATTTCACCCCCATACTGGTAAAAATTTCAAAATGCTTGAACAAACGATTTTTTGTTTGTTATTTAGTGCCTAAACACAAAATTTAATATTTTTATCTTGAAAAATGACGAACCTCATAAAAAATTTCAACACCTATTTCATCCCCTCAAAGATCGAATTTTCAAAAACGCTTTAACAAATTGTTTTTTTATTTCTTATCAAGTTCCTAAATATAAAGTTTCGTGGTTTTATCCCCAAAAATGACGAACTCCCATACAAACTTTCAACCCTCATTTCACCCCCTCACTGGTCGAAATTTCAGCAACGCTAGAACAAATGTTTAATTATTTTTTATCAAGTGCTTAAATATAAAGTTTCATGGATTTATATTTTAAAATTAAAATATCCCATACAAACTTTCAACCCCTATTTCAATCTCTTCGTCCCTTCTTTTCGCAATAAAAGGTATCCTATTTTCTTTCTCAGGGTCTAAAGATTGTCTGTGCCAAATTTAATCAAAATCGGTTGAGAGGTTTAAGCGGGAAAGCGTAACAGACAGACAGACAGACAGAGTTACTTTCGCATTTATAATATTAGTAAGGATTATTTTCCCTCGTGTCGTTGAATTTCGTTGACGAACTGATTACCTATCCGTTTCTTTGTCTAAAATGAGTATTACCTTATTACTATGATTGATTGATTGATTGATTGGGCTTAAAGTTCGTATAAATGTCTATCGAATTACCTCCTCAAGTTTAAAGCGTAGCTAGTCATGTAGTACTATATTAATTATGTGGTGTAAGTAATTAGATTTTATCTGTATGTAATGTAACAGTCAGTTGAATAAAAAAACTTATACAAATCAGATCAATTAATTGGCGTAATGTGATTCTAGAAAGAGTTTTAATGTTAATAGATAGCTAGCTATAGCTATGTGTAGGTTCCTGTAGGAATGAGATATAACTGTTTAATAAAGACAGTTGCATCAAAATTTTATCATAAATTCCCTAAATTATGGCGCCTACCTACCCTCTAAGTTAGAAAAGTGATCAAATACTAACTTGAGGTCACTCAGTTTAAAAAAAAAACATCGAAATCATTCCAGTAGCTATGGCGTCATGCGCTTCTTGACACGATCACGAAATCTAGATTTCCGCGGGAATGAGGTATTTTCCCGCCATAAAAAGTAGCCTGTGTCCGTGCCTAAGATCCTATCTTTAAATTAACCAAGTCTTATAAAATTCCGTTCAGACGTTAAGGCGTGAATGAGGCAAACTTTTAAAACAAACAATTAAAAATCACTAACCTAGTTTTCTGTCTACTGCCTACGCCTTAAGTACGATAGCATAAATATTAATAGGCCATATCCTTTTCTAGATTACTATCTATCAGCTAACTAAATTTAATCAAAATCCGTTGAGCCGTTTAGGCATGATAGACAAAACTCCCAGCAAAAACCATAAAAAAATCACTAACTCAATTCAGTTTTCTGCCTACTTCCTACCCCCTAAGTACGATGACGTGATCAATTTGATCGTACAACCGTTTTTAGATAACCAACTATTACCTTACTAAATTTCATTAAAATCCGTTCAGCCGTTTAGACGTGAAAGAGCAAAAGTCCCAACAAAAACGACTACAAATCACTAAATCAATTTAGTTATCTGCCAACTGCCTACCCCCTAAGAACGATGGCGTGATTATTTATAGCCTATGACCATTTCTAGGTTATCATCTATCACCATACCAAATTTCATCAAAATCCGTTGAGCCGTTTAGGCGTGAAAGAGTAACAGACAGACAGACAGACAGACAGAGTTACTTTCGCATTTATAATATTAGTATGGAAGTATGGATTTCAATATTACAACCATGCATACACAATTTATACGTATTAGCGCGTGGGACGTAGGATCCGAGGCAGGGCGGGTGGCGCGCGCGCCGCCGCCGCCCATGACCTGTGGCGCGGTATCAGCAGCGCTTCTGCATTATCCATTTCCACATTACTGTCTTTTTGTTCCCCGTTTGATTGTTTAAACGTGCGTCGATGTGGTATCCACTGGTCGTTATTTTTTTCCATGGCGCTTTCACTTGAAATAGCTTCAGTCAATTGTTGGAAAAATGTTGCTCGTATTGTTTCTGAAGAACAATAACCGCCTTCATTTTATATGTTTACAGCATCTGAAGGCTTGATAGGCACTTTGCCTCTCTATTACACATATTTCCCATTGTTCGTCTGTCCGTTGGGTTCGCTTTTGTTCTTAGAACGGTATTTACATATTAGAGCGCGTGTTCCGCTCCATTTTGTTGCTGTTTCTTTTAGGTTTGATTTGTTACGTAATATTGAAATGTCATGGATCGGCGTTGTATCGATTATCAATTTATGTCCAATAATGCATTTTATTCAAAAGGTCTTTTCAAAAGGTTATATATAAGTGATCGGTTGGCCTCACGTCATTCAAAGCCGTTTATTTTTGCTACCTACTTTACTTTGGATTACCTTCTATTCTCTGACCTAACACATTGCTGCTGATTCGGACACACCATCTAATTTTGATTTGTCATTTTCTTATCTACTTAAAAGAAAAGGGACATGTAATCGACAGGCATAAAATTTATGGAACACATGTCAATTTTAGGCAGAAATTTAAAAAGCCCTCCCGTAGTTTTATATTGGCCAATAACTCGACAGAATTAATTTGACAGCACACCATATCAGCGAGATGGCTCTTTTAATCGCCCGGGTTATTCTTTCATTTTAAAATTAAAAGTGTGTCAGTCATCCGCCCCTTTCGTTTTCGGCGGATAAGAAAATGACGGGTATACTTAAAATAAAATTAGAAGGTGTCTGCAGGAATCGGGGCCATTGTCATAATAAAATATAAAATCGACCATTCCTCCAGATTGTAAAACATCAATACAATATATTCAGGCCTAGACCATACTCGTACATTTATACCATTGTAATTTTACGAAAAAATGTGTAACGTTCGGTATTGTATGTATAAACGCTTCTAAATTATTACTTTGTTTACCAGGGAGATAGGTACATAATTTTCTGCTATTCATATTGTGATAGACCTATGATTTAGAACATACAATATATTATTAAATAATTTGGGTACGGAACGGAACCTTTGTGTTCGGAATAAAACACAAATAAGTGTTTTCGTAGAATAATATACAGTGCATTTTCCCCACAATTAGGTGCGGGCAATGTGTCATTTTGTAAAAGTTTTTTCGGAAGTATATTTTCGTATTTGGATGAAATGGTTTCTAAATTGTAGTATTTCATTATAAGAATAGAAATGGAGTCACAGACAACCTAAGTAGAGTTGTATAACATAGACTCTAAATAATAGGTAGCCAGCAAGTAAAACATTTTCTTCGGGGCGTAATTACGTACTTATAACTTCACTAAGGCACCCCCATTGTAGCAAATAATTCAACCGTTTTCATTAACATTCCTTGTACTTACAAACATAAAAGTTTTAATTCTTAGCATTAATTACAGCGAGGTGACAATGTTTAAGTCAAACATTAGGACGCGTGTACTTATGCAAAACGAGTAAGAATTTATTTGACTTCGGCGTAGTTTCGGTGTTGCCGACGACGTAAGCAAGACAAACATGTTAATTTTACCCCCCGTTTACCCTTCCCCCCACTACGGGCGGGGCCGCGGGGCAAGCGACACACGCTAGTTTAGTCTGTGATAAATAGGTGAAATGCGCCAGTTATTTGTCGATGCAAATTAAGATGAATTAAAAGCTTCTTTCTACTTCTTAGGAGCTCGGTGGCGCAGCGGTTAACGCGCTCGGTCTGCAATTGTTGAAGTAAAGCAACTTTCGCAAAGGCCGGTCATTGGATGGGTGACCACAAAAAAAAAAAGTTTTCATCTCGAGCTGCTCCGTGCTTCGGAAGGCACGGTAAGCCGTTGGTCCCGGCTGCATTAGCAGTCGTTAATAACCATCAATCCGCACTGGGCCCGCGTGATGGTTTAAGGCCCGATCTCCCTACCCATCCATACGGAAGGCCCGTGCCCCAGCAGTGGGGACGTTAATGGGCTGATGATGATGATAAAAAGCTACTTCTAGGCATTAGCTTGATGTTGCTACAGTTTCAGCTGCTGAGACGTCGAATAATTACCACAAATTGAATACTAATTTGTGGGATGCTCGTTGATTGCGAAAGGTTATAGCGTTGGCTTATAGTGAAAACCACGTAAGCGCTTTTTGAAAAATCTCATCCTGATGTTTTTCTTCAATAAACGTCCATTTCTTAATTTCATTTAGGGTAAAAATTGAGACCATATACTTTTACAAACCCTCACAATGGACAAACTATGTTTAATGCATTAAACATAGTTTGTCCGTTCTGAGGTTTTGTTAACAAAAATCAGAACCTAATGTGATTTTTGAAAATAAAAGTGCTTACTTACGTATTTTTCAATATAAGGCGACGATAGTCACCGCACTAGCGGGGGGATGTCCGCTGATTTAGTGGCCCAAGTGTAACACTCGCAATTACTCGGGAGGCCACAGGGCGCAAAAGCTGAATTATTTACACCCGAATTTGTCGAACATTTATTATATTTTTTTAATATAAAACTACTTTTGTAGTATACGGAACGACTGTAATTTTTAACACTCCTTCATTATTCACATCAATGCCTCGTAACTACCAGCAAAGGGCGTGGACACATTGAATTTGTAAATTGTAGTTTCACATTAAGTCCACCATTTAATATTCAACAGCACCTATAAATAATAGAATCAACTACGTTTATATATTATTCTGCTTCGAATATTTTCTTACTTCAGACATATTTTTAATGTTGGGTAAACTAAGACCCAAAGGTAGCCTGGTAGAAATTGCTGCATGATCAATAAGGCCGCCTGTTGTGCTTTTCTGTATATTTTGTCCTTATCTCTGTTTTTGTGTCCATTGTGCTCAATAAAGTATTTTATCTATCTATCTATCTAAGAATGAAATTAATCTTGGTAGGTTCATAACGTCGATCGTCCGCTAAGACACGTAATATATAAATACGAGATCTAAAAATCTAAAAATACGAGAGAGAGACGAAAATACGAGAATGGAGAATTTCTAGAATTAAGCAAACATTAGTAAATTTCCTCAAGTTTTGGATGTTTAGGAAGAGTCGCGAGTTGGTTCTGGTTGAGATGAAGTTACAGTACCCACCTAAAAATATTTGGTTCATGTGGAAGGGGAAAAGTTATAATATTTTAAGTAAGCAGACGAGAGGGGCGCGCCTCGGGCCGAGAACTAATGACTTAAATTGAACGATAACACAATTACTAATCGCTTGTAAGACGCCAGCCGAGAAAATTTCCGACGCGTCTGTTTATAATTAATTTAGAACATTACCACGTGTATGTACGACTCATTGTCTATTGTTTTGTTTCCATAATGTTCACGAGCGCAATTCGCTCTCTGTTATATTAAAATCGTTATTATTATACCTATTTTCCTTGAACAAACCAAATGTTCGAGAGTGCTTCTATCCATCATGGAAGACTAATGATTTGTGAATATAAACAAATATTATAAGGAGGAAAGGATTCGTTTACATGTAAGTGTACAAGTACTTATGTATGGATAAAAACTATTTATAGAAAGTAAGACAGTAAGTAATTATACTTTTGTCAAATATAAATTGTACAATGAAAGACATTCATCAAACACACTAATATAGGAACAAGAAGGCAAAAAGTATCATTTACTTAAAGAACTTGACGGAATATGTCAAATAAGTAGTCAAATATATGTTTCTTAAAAGCTTTATTAGGGTGAAAAAAAATTGAATTAAAAGTGAACAACGTAAACGCGCAAAAGTTTAAGCGGCAACTAATTAAAAACAAAACGTAAAAGAGCCACTCTTTAACGTAAGGGAAACTGGCTTTCCCGAATTAAAACTCGTTCTTTTTCGGGCGTTTTCGCTTTCGTCCACCTAATGAGGGATCTTCGTGGGATTTGACGCCATTTTGTTCTATTTCGAAATAAGCACGCAAGCACTACCTTCTGTTACTTCTGAGGGTATTGCATACGACGCTACTTTATAAACGCGTTGCTTTAAATGTTTATAAGTGCTGCCACAAGCTAAGTGAATTTAGTTTTTAATCACATATTTAACATTGCGAAATACCTACTAAGTTAGTTTTTACCCGACCGCGACGAAGCAAAAAGGGTTATGTGTTTGGCAGCTATGCATTTATGTATGTATGTTCGTCTGTTCCTACCTAACTTCTAAACCACCTGCCAGAATTTAACAAATGAGATGTCACTAGAAGTGTCTTGATTATCTGGTAGTTGTAGGCTACGTGGCGTCATGCTAAGAGCACTGTGGCGCCCTCTAGAGGACATAAACTGAGGACGAAAAATTTTTTTTTCCGAATGGAAGTTGGATATCAAATGCTTAATTAATTTGGCTTAATATGCACACATTAAATATGTACATATTACTAGATTTTACTTGCGGGTTTTCTTGTATTTACTCGATAATTACCTTGAGTTGATAACATGACTGCTCAGACATGTTCCGGATAGGTTCTCCGAATCTTGCATTAAACATTTATCGGAAGTATCTTAATAAATAAGACCCCAAAATAATATAAATAACATAATGATGTGAAATAATATGTTGTAAGTAAACAAAAAGTTGTTAAATATCGCAATATAAAATTACTCAAATTAAATACATATTGTAAAAAAATAAGTTTAAAAACTAAAACCCGACTATGGAAAAATCACGCTCTAAAAAGTACGATACAAGAAAATAGATATATTTCTCTGAAAGTCTTCAGTGAAGTGATTGTACTACATGGAATGCAATAAATAATTTAATTGAATTGAATTGAAAATATCTATCTTACGCGGTTTCGATTTTTTCATACAAATGTTTTTTTCCCACTAACTCCCGTTTCCGTGGGAATTTTGCAATATCCTGTTGCAACTAAGCTTTAAGTTAACTAAGGTACCTGCATGCCAAATTTCAAGCGTCTAACTTAAGCGGTTTAGATTTTTCATACAAAAAGATTTTCCCGCTAATTTCCGTTCCCGTGGAATTCCGGGAATTCCTTTCTTAGTGCACCTCTACGGTACCTAAGCTATGTCCCTTCCAAATTTCAAATGCCTACGTTTAGCCGTTCAGGCTATGCGTTGATATGTCAGTCACTGAGTCAGTCAGTTTCTCCTTTTATTTAGATTTGATTTTTTCATACAAATGTTTTTTCCCGCTAACTACCGTTCCCGTGGGAATTTTGTAATATCCTGTTGCAACTAAGCTTTAAGTTTACTAAAGTACCTGCATGCCAAATTTCAAACGTCTAACTTGAGTGGTTTAGATTTTTCATACAAAAGGATTTTCTTGTATTTAATAATTTTGGTTGTTGCGAAACAATCCATACTAATATTATAAATGCGAAAGTAACTCTGTCTGTCTGTCTGTCTGTCTGTCTGTCTGTCTGTCTGTCTGTCTGTCTGTTACTCTTTCACGCCTAAACGGCTCAACGGATTTTGATGAAATTTGGTATGGTGATAGATGATAACCTAGAAATGGTCATAGGCTATAAATAATCACGCCATCGTTCTTAGGGGGTAGGCAGTTGGCAGATAACTAAATTGATTTAGTGATTTGTAGTCGTTTTTGTTGGGACTTTTGCTCTTTCACGTCTAAACGGCTGAACGGATTTTAATGAAATTTAGTAAGGTAATAGTTAGTTATCTAAAAACGGTTGTACGAGCAAATTGATCACGTCATCGTACTTAGGGGGTAGGAAGTAGGCAGAAAACTGAATTGAGTTAGTGATTTTTTTATAGTTTTTGCTGGGAGTTTTGTCTATCATGCCTAAACGGCTCAACGGATTTTGATGAAATTTAGTTAGCTGATAGATAGTAATCTAGAAAAGGATATGGCCTATTAATATTTATGCTATCGTACTTAAGGCGTAGGCAGTAGACAGAAAACTAGGTTAGTGATTTTTAATTGTTTGTTTTAAAAGTTTGCCTCATTCACGCCTTAACGTCTGAACGGAATTTTATAAGACTTGATTAATTTAAAGATAGGATCTTAGGCACGGACACAGGCTACTTTTTATGGCGGGAAAATACCTCATTCCCGCGGAAATCTAGATTTCGTGATCGTGTCAAGAAGCGCATGACGCCATAGCTACTGGAATGATTTCGATGTTTTTTTTTAAACTGAGTGACCTCAAGTTAGTACTTGATCACTTTTCTAACTTAGAGGGTAGGTAGGCGCCATAATTTAGGGAATTTATGATAAAATTTTGATGCAACTGTCTTTATTAAACAGTTATATCTCATTCCTACAGGAACCTACACATAGCTATAGCTAGCTATCTATTAACATTAAAACTCTTTCTAGAATCACATTACGCCAATTAATTGATCTGATTTGTATAAGTTTTTTTATTCAACTGACTGTTACATTACATACAGATAAAATCTAATTACTTACACCACATAATTAATATAGTACTACATGACTAGCTACGCTTTAAACTTGAGGAGGTAATTCGATAGACATTTATACGAACTTTAAGCCCAATCAATCAATCAATCAATCATAGTAATAAGGTAATACTCATTTTAGACAAAGAAACGGATAGGTAATCAGTTCGTCAACGAAATTATAACACCTACACTTAGTTTGTTTACTATTTAACGAGGGAAAATAATCCTTACTAATATTATAAATGCGAAAGTAACTCTGTCTGTCTGTCTGTCTGTTACGCTTTCCCGCTTAAACCTCTCAACCGATTTTGATTAAATTTGGCACAGACAATCTTTAGACCCTGAGAAAGGACATAGGATACCTTTTATTGCGAAAAGAAGGGACGAAGAGATTGAAATAGGGGTTGAAAGTTTGTATGGGATATTTTAATTTTAAAATATAAATCCATGAAACTTTATATTTAAGCACTTGATAAAAAATAATTAAACATTTGTTCTAGCGTTGCTGAAATTTCGACCAGTGAGGGGGTGAAATGAGGGTTGAAAGTTTGTATGGGAGTTCGTCATTTTTGGGGATAAAACCACGAAACTTTATATTTAGGAACTTGATAAGAAATAAAAAAACAATTTGTTAAACCGTTTTTGAAAATTCGATCTTTGAGGGGATGAAATAGGTGTTGAAATTTTTTATGAGGTTCGTCATTTTTCAAGATAAAAATATTAAATTTTGTGTTTAGGCACTAAATAACAAACAAAAAATCGTTTGTTCAAGCATTTTGAAATTTTTACCAGTATGGGGGTGAAATACGGGTTGAATGTTTGTATGGGTATTCGTCATTTTTGAAGATAAAACCATGAAACTTGGTACGTAGGTCTCTTAGGATGTGCAGAGTTTTTCCGGATACAAACGGATTTTCCGAAATTCGAACGGAACGGAACGGATTCGGAACGGGAACTACGAAGCCAAACTTTTTGTATACAAAATATTAACCACTGAACCTAGGAACATGATATTTAGTAGTTTTGGGTGTATCAAGTTAAAAAAATTTGGCTTTTGTAGATAAAGTTCCTTTCATCGTCGCGCACATTCGCCGAAGTGTGGCGGCAGTCAACGGCGCTGTCTTGTGGTGGGGGAGCGCACGTGGTGTATACGTGGCCTGCTCGCGAGTGTCGAGTCCAAACAATTTCTACATTTTAACAAATAATAACAAAATAGCAAACGTTGTGTACAAAAAAGTTTTAAATTAGGTCATTTTAAAATACTTTTGTACACAACGTGACGCTGACCCCTGTAAGTGTCTTGGACATAAGGGACCGATAAATAGTCCTAGGTAATTTCTGCCACTCAATGGAATACATAGGTACTTTATAACGACTGTAAACAGATATTTTTTATTTTTTTTAAATATACCTACTTACTCTCTTTTAATCACATGCTATACCGTTCCTTTTATATAATCCTTAATATTCAAATTATAAGTACGCAGACGAAGTCGCGGGTACCAGCTAGTCAGTTTATATTTTGTCAGAAAGCAATCAACCGCAGCGCAGCTTAGACTCTTAGCTCAAAAGTGTGTTAGGAAATGACCGTTCCTATTCAAATTTTGATCAGTCGTTAGATTGATTGGAAACACCGGCATCACAGAATTAGATTGGGTTCTCATTGGCGCGTTGAACCGCTAACCCGCACCTCGTGGAGGGTGCAGGGGGAGCACAACGGGTTATAAATAAGGCTAATACGCAGCAACAATGCGTCGTTTGCGATGGCGGAATTTTGCATAGCTACCGAACCATGATCAACTCCCTTTTCTTTAAGTGCATTAAGTTGTGAACGTTTCCATTCGAGTTCTTGATCGTTTGGATACCGCGGGAAACAAGGTGTAACCGAACAAACGCATTCCCGAGGTTCTAGGTGGCGCACACAGATCTGCATTAAATTGGCTAAGGTGTAAATTCGAGAGCCGGTTGGTACGATCTGTCGCTAAAAGTTAAATCCTTTCTGTTCCTATTTCCGAGTAATTCGTCCGTATTCAGGTGTACGACAGGATATTTATGTCTCATACTCATTCGTTTATGGATTGTGTAATGCATAATAATATATATCGTAGTTAGTAACAGTTTTGTTGTGGTGTACCCAGGCCACTTAAAAGGCAAGTAAAATCGCTGGCAGTTAAGTAGTTGGGGCAAGCGAGATATTTGCAGAAGTTTGCATAAATGCATTAAGTGTAGGACCGTTGAAAGGCCAGTTAAAAGCACGTACAGTCGCCGAATAGTGGCAATAAAACCCTTTCAAAAATTCTAATGGCCCTTGTTGGTATTCAGCATCAAGTTATTTCAATCAATAAATTGAAGTTCTTTAGTTTTTATTTGAAGTCACAATCAAGTCATTATGTAGACTCCACCAGCGTTTACATTCAACTATTTGCTCAGATTTGTTACATTATTTAGATTTTAAGTGAATGCCAGTGCCTAATTATGGTTCTGGGATTATGATATTAATTTAAGGGACGCAATTAAAATAATAATGAACAACAATCTTACAACAATTAAAATAATAAACTGTTTTTTTAATAGACACTTTGTAGTGTTTGTAAACATAATTAAGTCCGTTGTTTTACTACCACATGCCGTGGCTGGACCCCTCGAAAAAGAGACCTAGTAATGAACACCTACAATACAACCAACACTTATATTACTGTAACCTGCAGATATTGTAATGTAATTAAGACAGCACAGAAAATGGGATCCGTACAAAGACAGATGGTACAATATTACAATGTGGGCAACGGAACCCGCCGAACTTACTACGGTACCTTGCTCATTGTACAAATGTAGACATTATACATTATAAATCATATGTTATTTGTGACCGGAGAAATTACTCGCGACGCTCCAGAAAGTTGGTGCTTATTATTAAAAACTACACAGCGTATGAAACGATGTAATGGAGAATTATATTATACCTCAGTATGCATAACTATAGAAGAAAATATATCTAATGAATTATAAGAGCGAACATTTAAAGTCGACTAAGCAAACAATTATATAAGAAAAAAGAACATAATTCTTCTAAAGCTCATCACGATGGGATTAAACAATTAAACACAGCTTTTAGTTCTAAATATCGTTGATTGCTAACAAAAGCAGTCTTCAATATAATAATCATGCGTAGAATTGTTGCAGCGGAATATTATTGCAACCCAACACAACTGCAATAAGGCAAATTGCAATTTATAGTTTCAGTGTTCTGTGGGAAGCCGAATGAATGCCATTACACCGTCATAACATAACGACACTTTGGAACCAGTGTAATATCAATGCGTGGTTACATTGTGTGTGTACATATTGTCTATAATGGTGGAGGAATTGTAACTAATTCGATTGCTAAGGAGCTGCTAGCCCATTCCGTCTAGATAAGCGCAGCGCACGTAAGTATGTCTCGAAGTAAACTGATTCACTCATTGACATGGTCTATGTCTAGGTCAACTTCTTATAAATCAGTATAATTTAAAAAAAAATATTTTTTTATGTAGTAAAAATAATAAATAAAAGATAATTAAATAATATAATTATACTTGATGATGAAGACCATAAGACACAACTTATGAAATCGGTGAAGTGTGAATCGACAAACTTATTGACGCAGATTTTCTCAATCAACTCACTTATTTTCAGCTGCTTCACCAACTTTGTATTACACAATAACTTAAGTAGTAAAACTATAATAATTAAAATCTAATTTATGATTTAGGTAGGTACCCACATCGTGCAAGGAAAATACATATCTATATGGTAAATTCTAAAATGAATGATTATCGTTTAGTTTTTGTTAATATTTTAGAATTTTAACTAAGAAATAGTCACAATAATATTTTATGTATTCTCGAGGATATCTATTCAAGTGAGCACACATCTGAATGTTTAATTATGCTTAGATGGGTATTTTAATAACATAATCTGCCGCGGTCAATTGGATGACCCGAACATTAAAAGTCCATCGAAATACGATCTCAGTCCACGTATAGCTTGTTAGACGCTAACATCATGGGGTACGTGAGCTAAATTCATAGTCGGCCACCGCGCGACTGTAAACAATTTCAATCCAATAAATGGCTACCGAACAATGAATGGCTTGATCACGAAAAAATCATCTACAAGACAGTCGTGCGCCGGAGTTTCACGAACCAATACGGTAGTCGTGTATGCGGATCAGGCGCGCTGCGAGTTTGTTGTAGGGCCCGGTTTCACATGACATTGAATTAGCGACCAATATAACAGATATAAAATGCAATATCTGCTGCGATGAAGAGAGATACACCTACCAAATATAGTTTACTAGCTGGTACCCGCGACTTCGTCTGCGTACTTTTAATTTGAATATTAAGGATTATATAAAAGGAACGGTATAGCATGTGATTAAAAGAGAGTAAGTAGGTATATTTAAAAAAAAATAAAAAATATCTGTTTACAGTCGTTATAAAGTACCTATGTATTCCATTGAGTGGCAGAAATTACCTAGGAATATTTATCGGTCCCTTATGTCCAAGACACTTACAGGGGTCAGCGTCACGTTGTGTACAAAAATATTTTAAAATGACCTAATTTAAAACTTTTTTGTACACAACGTTTGCTATTTTGTTATTATTTGTTAAAATGTAGAAATTGTTTGGACTCGACACTCGCGAGCAGGCCACGTATACACCACGTGCGCTCCCCCACCACAAGACAGCGCCGTTGACTGCCGCCACACTTCGGCGAATGTGCGCGACGACGAACGACGACCGACGGCAGTGGCGGCGATGCAGAGTATTCGTTAAAAGGAACTTTATCTACAAAAGCCAATTTTTTTTAACTTGATACACCCAAAACTACTAAATATCATGTTCCTAAGTTCAGTGGTTAATATTTTGTATACAAAAAGTTTGGCTTCGTAGTTCCCGTTCCGAATCCGTTCCGTTCCGTTCGAATTTCGGAAAATCCGTTTGTTGAAAAACTCTGCACATCCTAAGAGACCTACGTACCAAGTTTCATGGTTTTATCTTCAAAAATGACGAATACCCATACAAACATTCAACCCGTATTTCACCCCCATACTGGTAAAAATTTCAAAATGCTTGAACAAACGATTTTTTGTTTGTTATTTAGTGCCTAAACACAAAATTTAATATTTTTATCTTGAAAAATGACGAACCTCATAAAAAATTTCAACACCTATTTCATCCCCTCAAAGATCGAATTTTCAAAAACGCTTTAACAAATTGTTTTTTTATTTCTTATCAAGTTCCTAAATATAAAGTTTCGTGGTTTTATCCCCAAAAATGACGAACTCCCATACAAACTTTCAACCCTCATTTCACCCCCTCACTGGTCGAAATTTCAGCAACGCTAGAACAAATGTTTAATTATTTTTTATCAAGTGCTTAAATATAAAGTTTCATGGATTTATATTTTAAAATTAAAATATCCCATACAAACTTTCAACCCCTATTTCAATCTCTTCGTCCCTTCTTTTCGCAATAAAAGGTATCCTATTTTCTTTCTCAGGGTCTAAAGATTGTCTGTGCCAAATTTAATCAAAATCGGTTGAGTGGTTTAAGCGGGAAAGCGTAACAGACAGACAGAGTTACTTTCGCATTTATAATATTAGTAAGGATTATTTTCCCTCGTTAAATAGTAAACAAACTAAGTGTAGGTGTTATAATTTCGTTGACGAACTGATTACCTATCCGTTTCTTTGTCTAAAATGAGTATTACCTTATTACTATGATTGATTACTGGGCTTAAAGTTCGTATAAATGTCTATCGAATTACCTCCTCAAGTTTAAAGCGTAGCTAGTCATGTAGTACTATATTAATTATGTGGTGTAAGTAATTAGATTTTATCTGTATGTAATGTAACAGTCAGTTGAATAAAAAAACTTATACAAATCAGATCAATTAATTGGCGTAATGTGATTCTAGAAAGAGTTTTAATGTTAATAGATAGCTAGCTATAGCTATGTGTAGGTTCCTGTAGGAATGAGATATAACTGTTTAATAAAGACAGTTGCATCAAAATTTTATCATAAATTCCCTAAATTATGGCGCCTACCTACCCTCTAAGTTAGAAAAGTGATCAAGTACTAACTTGAGGTCACTCAGTTTAAAAAAAAACATCGAAATCATTCCAGTAGCTATGGCGTCATGCGCTTCTTGACACGATCACGAAATCTAGATTTCCGCGGGAATGAGGTATTTTCCCGCCATAAAAAGTAGCCTGTGTCCGTGCCTAAGATCCTATCTTTAAATTAACCAAGTCTTATAAAATTCCGTTCAGACGTTAAGGCGTGAATGAGGCAAACTTTTAAAACAAACAATTAAAAATCACTAACCTAGTTTTCTGTCTACTGCCTACGCCTTAAGTACGATAGCATAAATATTAATAGGCCATATCCTTTTCTAGATTACTATCTATCAGCTAACTAAATTTCATCAAAATCCGTTGAGCCGTTTAGGCATGATAGACAAAACTCCCAGCAAAAACCATAAAAAAATCACTAACTCAATTCAGTTTTCTGCCTACTTCCTACCCCCTAAGTACGATGACGTGATCAATTTGATCGTACAACCGTTTTTAGATAACCAACTATTACCTTACTAAATTTCATTAAAATCCGTTCAGCCGTTTAGACGTGAAAGAGCAAAAGTCCCAACAAAAACGACTACAAATCACTAAATCAATTTAGTTATCTGCCAACTGCCTACCCCCTAAGAACGATGGCGTGATTATTTATAGCCTATGACCATTTCTAGGTTATCATCTATCACCATACCAAATTTCATCAAAATCCGTTGAGCCGTTTAGGCGTGAAAGAGTAACAGACAGACAGACAGACAGACAGACAGACAGACAGAGTTACTTTCGCATTTATAATATTAGTATGGATGGAGTATAAAGGAAATGGATAAAACAACACACGTAAATGAAAAAAAAAGCTAAAAAACGTTTATTTAATAACTTGTATTCCCTCCCCGAGCTCTAATTACTGCTTCCATACGGTTCTTCATCGATCGGATGAGAGTCACGATCACATGCTGTGGTATATTGTCCCATTCCTCTTGGATTGCATCTTGCAGCTGGCTAAGTGTTTCTGGGGCAGGATCTCTTGCTCGAATTCGTCTCTTTAATTCATCCCACAGATATTCAATGGGATTCATGTCCGGGCTTCTTGCTGGCCATTCCATAATAGAGATATCGACTTCGTTAAGATAATCTCGTACGACGCCCGCGGTGTGAGCCCTAGCATTGTCGTGCATGAATATGAAGCCGTTGCCAATAAAATGTGCATAGGGCATCACATGAGGCTCGAGACACTCTTCGACGTACCGATGACAGTTTAGTGCAGGCAGACGTGGCCCAGACACGAAAGCAAGCTCTGTCTTACCGTCGGCGCTGATTCCTCCCCAAACCGTCCACGAACCGCCACCATAGCTGACCTTTTCTTCAATGCAGCATTGTGCATAGCGTTCTCCGTCTCTTCTGTAGACCTTGTTCCTTCCGTAGTTACCATACAGCATAATTTTACACTCATCAGAAAAGAGAACTTTGCTCCACTGTAGGTATGACCAATTTAGGTGCTCACGTGCAAAGTTAAGGCGCGCTCTTCGATGGTCTGCAGTTAATTTCGGCCCATTTGCTGGCTTATGCGGTACCAGTCCACGATCCTTCAACCTTCTTCTAATTGTAGAGTCACTTACAGCCACCCTTCGTACAACACGAAGCCGCTGCTGCAGTTGAAAAGCGTTAAGGCGTCGATTTCTTAAAGAAGTTGTTACAACAAATCGATCATCTCGCTCAGAAGTGACCCGATTCCTGCCAGATCCTGAACGGCGCGTGAACAAACCAGTCTCCCGATAACGTTTATAGACTCTATGAACAGATGACAGGCTTAGATGCAGTCTTGCAGCCACAACACGCTGACTAAGGCCAGAATCCAGCAATGCCACAACTTGGGCGGCTTCTGTGGGCGAAGTATCCATACGTTTTAGAAAAAAAACCTTTTTTCAGACGTCCCAAAGTCACAGTATTGAAATAAAAAACAAAAAGTTTAAGGATAGGCGCCAATTTTTAGTTTTTAAACGCTAAATGTACTCCAACCCTAAACACACATTTGTCTCAAAACAGTGATTCATTTCGTTTATAAGATAAACAAATGAAATTCTAATTTTGAATTTAGAATTTTCGCTTATTACTGTAATGGCCAAACTGCCAGCTATACATTTATGTATTTTTTTTCATCGTATGAATTCTTTTTTGTGTTAAATTCGGACAGAAACAATGAAAACGGAAGTGTTTCGATTTTTTTGATGAGAAGTGTATGTGTTCACTAAATAATAAAACTGATAAACTCGAAGTTCTTCTCAGTTCCGACCTCAAGTGTGACGTGTTAGCTTTAACAGAGCATTGGTTGACGGAAGATACATTAAAATGTATTAACTTAAACGGGTATATTCTAATATCCCAATATTGTCGGAAATGGGAAGAACATGGTGGTAGTTGTATATATATAAGAACCGACATAAACGCCGTTGAAATGCAGGAGTTTACTGCGTTATCAGTAGAACCATTGTGTGAAGTGTCCGCTATACGTCTTATAGATTACAATTTAATCATTATATGCATTTATAGAACGGGTGTAATTAATGTGTCTTTGAACAGGACTACAGAACGGTTTCTAGTTTGCTTGGAAAGTGTGATCGAGAAAGCTAGTGTAAGCGAGTGTATTATAGTTGGCGATTTTAACATTAACTGTTTAGACAAACTGTGCCCAGATGCCAAAAAGTTGTACGATATTCTGTCTTACTACAATTTTAGGTGTGAGGTAGATTTCCTGACGAGAGTAACCGCTCACTCGAGTACGTCGATAGACCACTTATACACAAATTTACCCAAAGCATCAGTACATACGTCTCCCGTTATAACTAACACTAGCTGGTACCCGCGACTTCGTCTGCGTACTTTTAATTTGAATATTAAGGATTATATAAAAGGAACGGTATAGCATGTGATTAAAAGAGAGTAAGTAGGTATATTTAAAAAAAAATAAAAAATATCTGTTTACAGTCGTTATAAAGTACCTATGTATTCCATTGAGTGGCAGAAATTACCTAGGAATATTTATCGGTCCCTTATGTCCAAGACACTTACAGGGGTCAGCGTCACGTTGTGTACAAAAATATTTTTAAATGACCTAATTTAAAACTTTTTTGTACACAACGTTTGCTATTTTGTTATTATTTGTTAAAATGTAGAAATTGTTTGGACTCGACACTCGCGAGCAGGCCACGTATACACCACGTGCGCTCCCCCACCACAAGACAGCGCCGTTGACTGCCGCCACACTTCGGCGAATGTGCGCGACGACGAACGACGACCGACGGCAGTGGCGGCGATGCAGAGTATTCGTTAAAAGGAACTTTATCTACAAAAGCCAATTTTTTTTAACTTGATACACCCAAAACTACTAAATATCATGTTCCTAAGTTCAGTGGTTAATATTTTGTATACAAAAAGTTTGGCTTCGTAGTTCCCGTTCCGAATCCGTTCCGTTCCGTTCGAATTTCGGAAAATCCGTTTGTTGAAAAACTCTGCACATCCTAAGAGACCTACGTACCAAGTTTCATGGTTTTATCTTCAAAAATGACGAATACCCATACAAACATTCAACCCGTATTTCACCCCCATACTGGTAAAAATTTCAAAATGCTTGAACAAACGATTTTTTGTTTGTTATTTAGTGCCTAAACACAAAATTTAATATTTTTATCTTGAAAAATGACGAACCTCATAAAAAATTTCAACACCTATTTCATCCCCTCAAAGATCGAATTTTCAAAAACGCTTTAACAAATTGTTTTTTTATTTCTTATCAAGTTCCTAAATATAAAGTTTCGTGGTTTTATCCCCAAAAATGACGAACTCCCATACAAACTTTCAACCCTCATTTCACCCCCTCACTGGTCGAAATTTCAGCAACGCTAGAACAAATGTTTAATTATTTTTTATCAAGTGCTTAAATATAAAGTTTCATGGATTTATATTTTAAAATTAAAATATCCCATACAAACTTTCAACCCCTATTTCAATCTCTTCGTCCCTTCTTTTCGCAATAAAAGGTATCCTATTTTCTTTCTCAGGGTCTAAAGATTGTCTGTGCCAAATTTAATCAAAATCGGTTGAGAGGTTTAAGCGGGAAAGCGTAACAGACAGACAGAGTTACTTTCGCATTTATAATATTAGTAAGGATTATTTTCCCTCGTTAAATAGTAAACAAACTAAGTGTAGGTGTTATAATTTCGTTGACGAACTGATTACCTATCCGTTTCTTTGTCTAAAATGAGTATTACCTTATTACTATGATTGATTACTGGGCTTAAAGTTCGTATAAATGTCTATCGAATTACCTCCTCAAGTTTAAAGCGTAGCTAGTCATGTAGTACTATATTAATTATGTGGTGTAAGTAATTAGATTTTATCTGTATGTAATGTAACAGTCAGTTGAATAAAAAAACTTATACAAATCAGATCAATTAATTGGCGTAATGTGATTCTAGAAAGAGTTTTAATGTTAATAGATAGCTAGCTATAGCTATGTGTAGGTTCCTGTAGGAATGAGATATAACTGTTTAATAAAGACAGTTGCATCAAAATTTTATCATAAATTCCCTAAATTATGGCGCCTACCTACCCTCTAAGTTAGAAAAGTGATCAAGTACTAACTTGAGGTCACTCAGTTTAAAAAAAAACATCGAAATCATTCCAGTAGCTATGGCGTCATGCGCTTCTTGACACGATCACGAAATCTAGATTTCCGCGGGAATGAGGTATTTTCCCGCCATAAAAAGTAGCCTGTGTCCGTGCCTAAGATCCTATCTTTAAATTAACCAAGTCTTATAAAATTCCGTTCAGACGTTAAGGCGTGAATGAGGCAAACTTTTAAAACAAACAATTAAAAATCACTAACCTAGTTTTCTGTCTACTGCCTACGCCTTAAGTACGATAGCATAAATATTAATAGGCCATATCCTTTTCTAGATTACTATCTATCAGCTAACTAAATTTCATCAAAATCCGTTGAGCCGTTTAGGCATGATAGACAAAACTCCCAGCAAAAACCATAAAAAAATCACTAACTCAATTCAGTTTTCTGCCTACTTCCTACCCCCTAAGTACGATGACGTGATCAATTTGATCGTACAACCGTTTTTAGATAACCAACTATTACCTTACTAAATTTCATTAAAATCCGTTCAGCCGTTTAGACGTGAAAGAGCAAAAGTCCCAACAAAAACGACTACAAATCACTAAATCAATTTAGTTATCTGCCAACTGCCTACCCCCTAAGAACGATGGCGTGATTATTTATAGCCTATGACCATTTCTAGGTTATCATCTATCACCATACCAAATTTCATCAAAATCCGTTGAGCCGTTTAGGCGTGAAAGAGTAACAGACAGACAGACAGACAGACAGACAGACAGACAGAGTTACTTTCGCATTTATAATATTAGTATGGACTAGTATGGATAGTATGGAAGTATGGATGTTTCGTTTGCGCCGGGCCTGGGGTAATTTTGTATGGGCCGTGACCACTCTCCTTTACCTCCATTACTTCCCCGTCAGAAACCGTTATTTCTTCATCTTCACGTTGTACATTATGCACTTGCACGTTAGCAGCCTTCAAACGGGGGCACATTTTTTTTAAATGACCTTCTCGGTTACACACCCGACAAGTGTAGACTTTGAATTTGCATGACGTGCTATCGTGAGCCCCTCCACATGCACGGCAACGGTGCATATTCGTCCTGGCGACTCCGTCGTTTGCCCCATCGGCGCATGTGCCGCGCACCTCGTAACCGCTGCGCGCGCACCCGCCGCCGCGCGTTCCGCCGCTACCGCCGCGCGGTCCGCCGCCCCTGCGCGCGTCCGCCCGCGGTCGTTCGCGTTCGCTGCCGACACGCTGCACCGTGGTGGTCTGCACGCTGCCCCCAGCGACGCCCGCGCTCCGCCCGCATTCCATCACCGCAGCCGCGTTAGCCTCTGCCGCCTCCATGGTCACTGCCGTCTGATACGCCTTAGCGAATGTGACACTCTCCCAGGAAAAAACCCGCTGTCTAATCTGCTCCTTGTAAAGACCACAGCAAAACTGATCTCGTAGGTTGTTATCCAGCTCCGTCCCGAATTCACAATTTTTTGCCAATCTTTTCAATACCGTCGTTCATAAAATATAGCCCTTGTGTTGTATAAAACATAATACAACAATAACAATTTGCTAAAAATGATGGAATTTATAAAAGTTGGCCAACACTGACGGGCTCCCATCATTACAGCGTAATAGTAAGCGGCTGCGTCGGTTGTGTAATCCATACTAATATTATAAATGCGAAAGTAACTCTGTCTGTCTGTCTGTCTGTCTGTTACTCTTTCACGCCTAAACGGCTCAACGGATTTTGATGAAATTTGGTATGGTGATAGATGATAACCTAGAAATGGTCATAGGCTATAAATAATCACGCCATCGTTCTTAGGGGGTAGGCAGTTGGCAGATAACTAAATTGATTTAGTGATTTGTAGTCGTTTTTGTTGGGACTTTTGCTCTTTCACGTCTAAACGGCTGAACGGATTTTAATGAAATTTAGTAAGGTAATAGTTGGTTATCTAAAAACGGTTGTACGATCAAATTGATCACGTCATCGTACTTAGGGGGTAGGAAGTAGGCAGAAAACTGAATTGAGTTAGTGATTTTTTTATGGTTTTTGCTGGGAGTTTTGTCTATCATGCCTAAACGGCTCAACGGATTTTGATGAAATTTAGTTAGCTGATAGATAGTAATCTAGAAAAGGATATGGCCTATTAATATTTATGCTATCGTACTTAAGGCGTAGGCAGTAGACAGAAAACTAGGTTAGTGATTTTTAATTGTTTGTTTTAAAAGTTTGCCTCATTCACGCCTTAACGTCTGAACGGAATTTTATAAGACTTGGTTAATTTAAAGATAGGATCTTAGGCACGGACACAGGCTACTTTTTATGGCGGGAAAATACCTCATTCCCGCGGAAATCTAGATTTCGTGATCGTGTCAAGAAGCGCATGACGCCATAGCTACTGGAATGATTTCGATGTTTTTTTTTAAACTGAGTGACCTCAAGTTAGTACTTGATCACTTTTCTAACTTAGAGGGTAGGTAGGCGCCATAATTTAGGGAATTTATGATAAAATTTTGATGCAACTGTCTTTATTAAACAGTTATATCTCATTCCTACAGGAACCTACACATAGCTATAGCTAGCTATCTATTAACATTAAAACTCTTTCTAGAATCACATTACGCCAATTAATTGATCTGATTTGTATAAGTTTTTTTATTCAACTGACTGTTACATTACATACAGATAAAATCTAATTACTTACACCACATAATTAATATAGTACTACATGACTAGCTACGCTTTAAACTTGAGGAGGTAATTCGATAGACATTTATACGAACTTTAAGCCCAGTAATCAATCATAGTAATAAGGTAATACTCATTTTAGACAAAGAAACGGATAGGTAATCAGTTCGTCAACGAAATTATAACACCTACACTTAGTTTGTTTACTATTTAACGAGGGAAAATAATCCTTACTAATATTATAAATGCGAAAGTAACTCTGTCTGTCTGTTACGCTTTCCCGCTTAAACCTCTCAACCGATTTTGATTAAATTTGGCACAGACAATCTTTAGACCCTGAGAAAGAAAATAGGATACCTTTTATTGCGAAAAGAAGGGACGAAGAGATTGAAATAGGGGTTGAAAGTTTGTATGGGATATTTTAATTTTAAAATATAAATCCATGAAACTTTATATTTAAGCACTTGATAAAAAATAATTAAACATTTGTTCTAGCGTTGCTGAAATTTCGACCAGTGAGGGGGTGAAATGAGGGTTGAAAGTTTGTATGGGAGTTCGTCATTTTTGGGGATAAAACCACGAAACTTTATATTTAGGAACTTGATAAGAAATAAAAAAACAATTTGTTAAAGCGTTTTTGAAAATTCGATCTTTGAGGGGATGAAATAGGTGTTGAAATTTTTTATGAGGTTCGTCATTTTTCAAGATAAAAATATTAAATTTTGTGTTTAGGCACTAAATAACAAACAAAAAATCGTTTGTTCAAGCATTTTGAAATTTTTACCAGTATGGGGGTGAAATACGGGTTGAATGTTTGTATGGGTATTCGTCATTTTTGAAGATAAAACCATGAAACTTGGTACGTAGGTCTCTTAGGATGTGCAGAGTTTTTCAACAAACGGATTTTCCGAAATTCGAACGGAACGGAACGGATTCGGAACGGGAACTACGAAGCCAAACTTTTTGTATACAAAATATTAACCACTGAACTTAGGAACATGATATTTAGTAGTTTTGGGTGTATCAAGTTAAAAAAAATTGGCTTTTGTAGATAAAGTTCCTTTTAACGAATACTCTGCATCGCCGCCACTGCCGTCGGTCGTCGTTCGTCGTCGCGCACATTCGCCGAAGTGTGGCGGCAGTCAACGGCGCTGTCTTGTGGTGGGGGAGCGCACGTGGTGTATACGTGGCCTGCTCGCGAGTGTCGAGTCCAAACAATTTCTACATTTTAACAAATAATAACAAAATAGCAAACGTTGTGTACAAAAAAGTTTTAAATTAGGTCATTTTAAAATATTTTTGTACACAACGTGACGCTGACCCCTGTAAGTGTCTTGGACATAAGGGACCGATAAATATTCCTAGGTAATTTCTGCCACTCAATGGAATACATAGGTACTTTATAACGACTGTAAACAGATATTTTTTATTTTTTTTTAAATATACCTACTTACTCTCTTTTAATCACATGCTATACCGTTCCTTTTATATAATCCTTAATATTCAAATTAAAAGTACGCAGACGAAGTCGCGGGTACCAGCTAGTATATTATATACTTTAGTGAATGCAAAGTTAAAAATTTCCCTGGGAACGGGAAGCGAGTTAGAGGCTTGAAATTTATAGCTCGCGGTAGTGGCAACCAAGAAACGTCGCGGCCGCGGCGGCGTTTGTGGGGCGGCGACAGCGGGGGCGAGGCGCGGAGGGGGGGCAGATACCCGAGTGAGCAACCGAAACGCGGCAGACGCGTGAGGGCAGACGTCGTTGATGGTCGTGTCAAATATTGAATTTTGCGGGCGAACTTTTCACTATTCTTGGATGGTTCAAATCTTTCGTAGGTAGTTTTCTGTTGAATTTTCCAGGCGGACGTTTCACGGCGTATTTCTGTTGTAATTTTTAAATTTTGTTTAAATTTTCGAAACTGATCGTATTTTCCTAAAATATCAAACCAAATCATAAACTAATAATCTAGAAATTAATAAAAATTCATTATTTAACTGAGCTACTTATACTGTAACCTCATTTAAAAATAATAAAATTAAGCATTTTTTAACCTTTCTCCCACACTCAAAGATCTTTCTTTTATAACACGCCACGCGGACGGAGTCGCGGGCAAAAGCTAGTTAAATAATAAACTCGTATTTTATGCAACAAAAATTCGGAAGTGTTTCTGTTTTTTTAAAATCTATTGTAGATAATATGGGACAATAATATTACTGTCGATAAATAAAAATTGTTAACGGTTTGTAAAGCAAGCGCCTATTCAAATTAGCAGAGCAAAGCTCACAAATGTCGATATTGCTTAATACCTATCGTCATCTTTTTATTTTAAGGTATTATCTTATATTATCTTTTTGTATCGTGCATCGCACATTACATCTTTTCAAGCTCTTTTTGCCTTTTAATTGCTGAAAACCCCTGAGATTCCCGCACATGGTCCTTCGAGCCGGATTTTAAGGAAACCAGAAGATATTCAAGATAAAAGTGGAATACGAGTTAAGTAGTGGAAGATTGACGAATAGGTATCAAGTGACCTTCATGACCTAGTCAAAGTTAAGGTGTTCAGAGGTCAAAAGTGGTACCAAGTGAAGTAATACAAGACATTTAAGTGGTAAAACCTTTATTGTTCTTCGTCTTCCACCCAACACTTATTACTCAGGTTGTATATTAAGATAATTTATACACTGACAAGGTTGGTACCGTAGTATATAATTTACTAAGTTTATTTTCTAATTTTATAATCATTTGCATAGTGAATAGTAGGTATTCATTGTTTTAGTTAATTTGTACTTATTTCTAAAAGTATAGTCAGCGTAAAGGCTACATTAATTGGCTAAGCATTGTTATTACTTCAACCTATTTTAATTAAATTCACTTTTCTTCGCAAAGAGATTAATTATTTACATTGGAATCAATCATAATATTATATACAATAATTTACTCACGGAACTAGAATAATAATCAATTTAAATCAGTGTGATAATTAGGCATTTAAAGATAGGTGTTGCTTAATATAGTTTTAGCAGCATAATATTGTAATTTTAAACCATAAAAGTGATCTAATTGTGTGTCTATACGTACCTACGTTTATTTTGCATTGTATACAGTTCCAGGACACAACACACGCTTCCCATAATGACCGAGGAGAAGGAATTAATAAAAAACAGAGGCAGCTTCAAGGGACGTTTGACAGCATTCTCCAACTATTTAAATACGTTGGATATTCCTAATCTGGGTACGTCTGGGGCAAGCGAATTGCAATTGCGTCTTGGTAAGATAGATTTACTGTTCAACCAATACGACGAGGTACAATTGAAATTAGAGTGCATAACTGACAATCTTGATGCTCAGATTTCAGAACGAAACGAGTTCGAGTCGCAAATTATAAATCTGTTGCCAAAGCACAAGACATCTTGTCTAACTTCGCAAAAGTAGGAGAACAAAGCGAGGGAAGTACTCGTTCTAGTAACCACAAGCTAGTTAAACTGCCCACCATACAACTGCCAAAGTTTAGTAGTTCATATTATGATAATTGGTTGGAGTTTCACGATACCTTTAATAGTCTCATTCATTCTAATTGCGAGATAGATGAAATTAATAAATTCCACTACTTGAGAGCTTCATTGGAAGGGTCGGCAGCTGTGGTAATCCAATCAATCGAGTTCTCTGCATCTAACTATTCTGTGGCATGGAAGCTTCTTTGTGAAAGGTACGACAACAAGCGGTTGTTAATTCAAAACCATGTTTCTGCGTTATTTAATATCGAGCCTATCACAAAGGAGTCTTCAGCCGTGTTTAAACAAACTATAGATTCAATAAATAAAAATTTGCGAGCGTTAGAATCGTTAGGCGAACCTACCGAGCATTGGGACACCCTTCTTATTTACATTGTCACTAACAAATTGGATACTAAGACTTATCGAGAATGGGAGGAGGTCAAAGGTCGCTTAGATATGGATCAGCCTGTCACTTTAAAATGCTTCCTTACCTTTTTGCGAACTCGTGCTGATCTTATAGAAACTTTGGAGTTATCACGCTATACACAAAACACAAAATCCAATCAGACTGCTAAGACGAACAACACACAAAAAATAAGGGCTATGGTTTCAATACAAGACCACAATAACACTAATTCCGCCACTGCAAATCCAAATTTATGTCCGAAGTGTAACGGAGACCATATATTGAGCAATTGTTCTCAGTTTCTTGCGTTAAGCATTAACGCTCGATAACAGTTATTGCCTAGCTATAAGGTGTGTTATAATTGTTTCCGCGGTGGTCATTATGCTAACCATTGTAAAAAACCAGGTTGCAAGATTTGTAAACGGAGACATAATACACTGATTCATTCAAATGATTTGAAACCGGTGATAAACACATCCTTGCGCACATCTACAGATAAACCTACGATTTCGTCAGCGCAGCCGTCGCCGACGGTCGCCGCGGAGTTAACAATAATGTTACGTTATCAGCGAGCATCGCCGCCCCGCACTCGACCGGCCAGGATGACGTCCTGTTATCTACTGCCTTAATTAAGTTATATGATGCGAATAACTGTGAACACATTGCATGCGCAGTCTTGGACAGTGGTAGGTAGTACATCTTGCCTTATGACGGAAAAAATGTATCGTCAATTAAATCTACCTATACAATGCGTAGATAAATCTATATTAGGCATCAATAACATCACGTCACACGTAGGTAAAATGTGCCGCGTATCAATGAAATCATTGAATGAAAACTTCGCGAGCAAGCTCCCATGTTTCATTTTACCATCTATCACAGATACCGTGCCATGTCGTCAGATAGATTTGTCACAACTTGACATACCTACTGACATTTGTTTAGCGGATCCTAATTTCCACACACCGTCCGCAGTGGACGTTATTATTGGCGCCGATGTGTTTTGGGATTTATTAGGAACCCAAAAAATCAAATTAGGTGACGGAAAGCCGATACTTTGTGAGACTAGGTTAGGATGGCTAGTTTCTGGTCCAATTAACAGCGGCTATGTATCGACTTCGTCACAACCAATTAAATGTCACTTCACAAAAATTAATGCTACGACTAGCGAGTTCCTTGTTGATGACTTGATGACACAACCTACTCACACGGTTCTGGCAGCTCGACGAAGTATGCCCTAGGTCATCTACATATTCCTCAGAGGAGAAATTATGTGAGGAACATTTTGTGAAGAATACGACGCGCCTGGCTGACGGTCGTTTCTCAGTGAAAATACCACTAAAACAGAGTCCTGTTGTTTTAGGTGACTCATTACAGCGAGCTAAGCATTGTTTTTTATCACTGGAGCGAAGAAATCAACGCCAGCCATCTTTTAATAAGTTGTACACCGATTTTATGATGGAATATCGACAACTAGGTCATATGTCCGAGTGTGAACAACTGGATGCGGATAAAAATGGATATTTTATCCCACATCACGGCGTATTGCGGGAAAGTAGCGCGACTACCAAATTGAGAGCGGTGTTCAATGCGAGTTGTCCTACTACTTCAGGTCTTTCTCTGAATAATATTCAGATGGTAGGGCCTACTGTTCAGGATGATCTTCTGTCTATTCTTCTCCGCTTCAGGCAACATAGATATATTTTAGCCGGAGATGTGGAGAAGATGTACCGCCAAGTTGCTGTACATCCGGAAGATAGACACCTGCAACAGATCCTGTGGCGTGATAATCCGTCTGATACCCTAAAGGCCTACCAGCTGAATACTGTGACGTATGGTACAGCCTGCGCTCCTTTTCTTGCAACCAGATGCCTAAAACAGATCGGGTTGGAATGCGCTGATAAGAAAATATCTGAGATAATCATTCACGATTTTTACGTGGATGATTTACTCACCGGTGGAGATAGCATCGAGGAAGTTCAGCAAATACGCCAGAAGGTAACTGCTGCACTCGCCTCAGCTTGTATGCCATTGCGCAAGTGGAAGTCAAACGAGCCTCAGCTGATGTCTGACGTCATTCGATCTTCCCTTGATCTAAATATCGGAGTTACTGAACCGAGCAAGACGTTAGGTTTAGGTTGGAAAACATGGTCTGATGAACTATGTTTTCCCATCAGTACTGCGCACTGCAATGGCACTACAAAGCGTGATATGTTATCGGTCATCGCACAGATATTTGACCCGTTAGGGCTTCTTGCTCCGTGTGTCATTCTCATGAAAATGTTACTACAGAAGCTGTGGTTACAGAAACAGTCATGGGATGATCAGTTGTCACCGGAGATCATCAAGTGTTGGTCGGAAATCATTGCCAGTCTGCCGGCTCTCAACAGCGTTCGCATTCCACGAGCTATAATTTGTGATGGGTGCAGAGCAATGGAATTGCACATTTTCACAGACGCCTCCGAACGTGCTTACGGCGGGTGTTTATACGTTCGCACTGTTAATGAAGACGGAGAGGTGTTAGTGCGGTTACTAGTGGCTAAAAGTCGTGTTGCTCCCAACAAACCCACAACTATACCTAGGCTTGAGCTTTGCGGCGCATTAGTAGGAGTTCGCCTATACGAAAAGGTCATCAATTCTCTCCGAGCGCAAGTCAGACATACTACTTTCTGGACCGATTCTACGATTATTTTAGGGTGGCTCAAGATGCTCCCTAGCAAACTGCAGCCATTCATGCGAAATCGTATCGCAGAAATATTAGAGAAGACTGGAAACTCTACTTGGAAGCATGTGCCGACTGATGAGAATCCTGCTGAGCACATCTCTCGTGGAGTAGACGCTAGTTTGATCCAGTCTCTGGATGTGTGGTGGTCAGGCCCACTGTTTTTAAGGAAAAATCCATCAGAATGGCCTTCTCATCCTGTTACTAAACAGACATTGCCCGAAACGCGGCTTGAAGTTTCCCTACACACTGTCATTCGCGAAAACCCCCTTATTGATGGCTTTATTGATTTTGAGCGGTTCTCGAATCTCTCGAGACTTAAACGTACTGTGGCTTATGTCTTACGTTTTATTAAGAAACTCAAAAGGCAGTCTGTTCCAACCATTTATTTAAGCGAAACCGAACTGCAGTCAGCCCTGGATCTCATTGTGAGAACATCTCAGCGTGACTCGTTCAGTGAGTATAACTTATTATTGGCAAACCAAAATTTGCCCAAAAAGAGTCCCCTTTTAAAATTTAATGTTTTTCTAGACGACAATAATTTAATGCGTGTTGGAGGTCGTCTAGATAACTCCACCTTTTCATATGAAAAAAAGCACCCTTTGATTATACAGTCCACTCATCATTTTACAAAATTATTAGTGAACTCTGAACACAAAAGATTGATGCACGCAGGACCCCAATTGTTGTTAGCTTCTATTAGAGACGCGTACTGGCCTATAGGAGGTCGTAACCTAGTGAAGTCTTGTTACCGCAATTGTGTTCAGTGTAGTCGCCTGAAGGGTAAAGTAGTTACTCCATTGATGGGAAATCTACCGCAGTCTCGACTCTTATAAGGAAGCTACCCGTTCGAAACTGTAGGAGTGGATTACGCCGGCCCCATGACTGCTGCCAGTCGTCAAGGTCGTGGCTGCAAGCTCGTGAAAGTTTACGTTGCCATTTTCATATGTTTGACGACCAAGGCAATTCATTTAGAGTTGGTAGGTGATTTAACTAGCAACAGCTACATTCTGGCATTGCGGAGATTTATGTCTCGTAGAGGAAAGCCCCGTAACATTTACTCGGACAATGGTACCTCGTTCGTAGGCGCGTATAATGAACTTCCGAAATTTTTAAAGGCCAATTGCGATTCCGTATCAGAGAGCCTAGCCGATGAAGGAGTTTCCTTCCATTTTATCCCTCCCTATGCTCCTCACTTCGGTGGTCTGTGGGAAGCGGGTGTTAAGTCCACTAAATATCACTTAGTCAGAGTGTTGGGCAATTGTAACTTAACCTACGAGGAGTTTAACACTACCCTAACACAGATTGAGGCAATATTGAACTCGCGTCCACTTACACCACTATCGTCGGATCCTGGAGACTTGATGCCTTTGACTCCCGGCCACTTCCTCATTGGACGACCGTTGACTTCTCTTCCGACTTCGAGTTACCAAGACGGTTCGACGAATTACTTAACTCGTTTCCAGCGCGTCGAACAACTTCGTCAGAGCTCCTGGAACAGATGGAGCAAGGAGTATATTTCAGAACTCCAACAGCGCTCGAAATGGCGATCTCGCACAGACATGCTAAAATTGGATGCCCTTGTTGTACTAAAAGAGGACAACTTACCGCCATTAACCCTTAACTACCCACAAGTGTCTCGCGGACACATTTATACGTTCTTCTGTTTATAAAATTTTAAGTATTTATTTGTATGAAAAACCATTTTATCTATTCTTTCCCTAAGGTTTCATGAATCTAAATACGTTATTGAAATGTCTATAATATGCAAAAAACAATACTTATTATTAAAAATCTGAAAAAACAACTCTCCAACCCACAAGTGTCCAATAGACACATTCATATTTTGTAAGACTAAAACGTGAAGGTAAGTAGTTTGTTTACATTTATTGACAATTATTTTAGCGGGTAGGCAAAATCAACTCACAAAACGTTATTCAAGTTGCAATCGCAGTATTTGTGCTAGTAATTTTGATTAAGTATTTGGTTTTAATACTACAACAACTGTGTTACACATACATTTGTTTTTGTTTTATGAAATGGCTAAGAAGAAACTAACACAGGACGAAATTCAACGTGCTCTTGACGCAAGTGACGACGAAAATATTTTTGTGCCGGAATATTATAGTGATGATGAGAATATTCCTGATGACAGCTGTTCTGAAAGTGAAAGTAACGCGACAGAACGTGGATCGGAAAGCGATGATGAACAATCATGGAGTGAGAGTGATGATTTACCACTGCAAGAATTTGTCTCATTTCAAGCTTATCAAGGCAGAGATGGAACAACTTGGAAATCCGAACCTGAGAAGCAAAGTCGAACTCCTCAGCATAACATAATTCGCGGTAGTATTCATAAGGTGATTCTTCCCCCAGGACAAAATATAGTAGAACCAATAGATAGTTTCAAACTATATTTCAACGAAAATATTTTAGAAACTAGCTTTTGCCCGCGACTTCGTCCGCGTGGCGTGTTATATAAGAGAGAGATCTTTGTGTGTGTGGGAGTGCATACTTATGCAGTTTAGATTTTTTCATACAATTTTTTTCCTAATAACTCCCATTTTTCAAAATATTACAGCCAAAAATAAACTTTATATTTACTAAGGTATGCATGCATGCTAGATTGAATTAATTGATTGAATTGATTTTTTTTTTAATTGATTGTTCATTGAGTTTTAATTTTAATACACACTTCCTCTCTTCCCTTCAACTATGCTGTGCCCTACAGGGTCCATGTTTTAGTTCCTATGCCTATGTAACACCCCATTGTACTACATGGAATGCAATAAATAATTTAATTGAATTGAAAACATCTATCTTACGCGGTTTCGATTTTTTCATACAAATGTTTTTTTCCCGTTAACTCCCGTTTCCGTGGGAATTTTGCAATAACCTGTTGCAACTAAGCTTTAAGTTAACTAAGGTACCTGCATGCCAAATTTCAAGCGTCTAACTTAAGCGGTTTAGATTTTTCATACAAAAGGATTTTCCCGCTAATTTCCGTTCCCGTGGGAATTCCGGGAATTCCTTTCTTAGTGTACCTCTACGGTACCTAAGCTATGTCCCTTCCAAATTTCAAATGCCTACGTTTAGCCGTTCAGGCTGTGCGTTGATATGTCAGTCACTGAGTCAGTCAGTTTCTCCTTTTATTTAGATTTGATTTTTTTCATACAAATGTTTTTTCCCGCTAACTACCGTTCCCGTGGGAATTTTGTAATATCCTGTTGCAACTAAGCTTTAAGTTTACTAAAGTACCTGCATGCCAAATTTCAAACGTCTAACTTGAGTGGTTTAGATTTTTCATACAAAAGGATTTTCCCGCTAATTCCCGTTCCCATGAGAATTTCGGGAATTCCTTTCTTAGTGCACCTCTACGGTATCTAAGGTACCTGCGAGCCAAATTTCAAACATGTAACTTGAATGGTTTAGATTTTTCATACAAAAGGATTTTCCCGTTAATTCCCGTTCCCGTGGGAATTTCGGGAATGCCTTTCTTAGTGCACCTCCACGGTACCTAAGGTACCTGCATGACAAATTTCAAACGTCTAACTTGAGTGGCTTAGATTTTTCATACAAAAGGATTTTCCCGCTAATTCCCGTTCTCGTGGGAATTTCGGGAATTCCTGTCTTAATGCACCTCCTCGGTACCTAAGGTACCTGCATGACAAATTTCAAACGTCTAACTTGAGTGGTTTACATTTTTCATACAAAAGTATTTTCCCGCTAATTCCCGTTCCCGTGGGAATTTCGGGAATTCCTTTCTTAGTGTACCTCTACGGTATCTAAGGTACCTGCATACCAAATTTCAAACGTCTAACTTGAGTGGTTTAGATTTTTCATACAAAAGGATTTCCCTTCACTACTCTGCTCCTATTGATTGTAGCGTGATGAAAAGTATACTATAACCTGTCCAAGAGTGTGAAGAATAATTGTACCAAGTTTCATTAAAATCCGTCCAGTAGTTTTTGTTTCTATAAGGAACATACAGACAGACAGACAGACAGACAGACAGACAGACAAAAATTTTACTGATTGCATTTTTGGCATCAGTATCGACCACTTATCATCCCCTGATAGTTATTTTGAAAAAATATTTAATGTACAGAATTGACCTCTCTACAGATTTATTATAAGTATAGATTATAGTGAAACACACCAACGCTGAAGCATATAAAGTGTTACAAAGTCGATGGAAAGCAACAGACAAAATCGAAATACAAGCATTTATAGGTCTTTTACTAACTGTAGGTGTCAATAAACAGGGTGGTGTGGATTTTAGAGAATACTGGGACCCGATATTTGGAAATCCGATATTTCGCGCTACAATGGGAAAAATTAGATTTGCTTCTTTACTCCGATTCTTGAGATTTGATGATAAAAGTACTAGGTCTGTCAGAAGGACAAAAGATAAACTCGCACCTATTAGAGAATTATGGGAGTGTGTAAACCAAAACCTAAAAAAGTTTTATATGCCTGGAGAAAATCTCACAATTGATGAACAGTTATTACCATTTCGGGGACGAGTCTCATTCAAACAGTATCTGCCGAGCAAACCTGATAAGTATGGTATGAAAATTTGGTGGATTTGTGACAGCAAAACTAGCTATCCTCTATTTGGAATACCGTATCTTGGAAAAGAAGGACAAAATAGGGCAGAAAATTTAGCGTACAATGTAGTCAACCAACTATGTGAACCATACTTCCGGAGTAATAGAAACGTTACTTTTGACAATTACTTTACGAGCCTTGATGTTGCGAAATCCTTAGCTCAAAATGGTCTCACGATAGTTGGAACAATGAGAAAAAATAAATCTTGTATACCTCCAAATTTTCAACCCAACAGAACCCGTGATGTAGAATCTAATGTATTTGGTTTTTTAAAAAATATGACATTGGTATCGTATGTACCAAAAAAGAACCGTGCTGTAATTTTTTTGTCTACTATGCATCATAGTAAAAACATAGATGCGAATAATAAAAACAAATCTGAAGTAAAGTACTACAACTCAACCAAGGGAGGTGTGGATACGCTTGATCAGATGGTTCATGAGTATACTGTTCGACGTAAAACAAACAGATGGCCTGTTGCATTTTTTCAAAATATTATTGACTAGCTTTTGCCCGCGACTTCGTCCGCGTGGCGTGTTATACAGGGTGTAACGGAACGGGGGTATCAACCCGAAGTGTGCCTACTCTGTCACTATCTACAAATCACATGCGAGAGTATTGGCCGCCTAAATTCATATTTGCATTAGTTATGAGCAATTGAATTCCAGGTCTTCATGTAATAAATTCAAATTTGCACAACACTACGTAGCAATCAGCTGTTCAAGGTATTTAACTTTTGAGTGAACAGCTACCACCTCTTTTATTTATGCCTGCCCTAGTAAAGGGTAAACGTGCCAGTGATGGCCATATTAATCAATATTTTTTAAATTGTTTTGTTTCATCCTTGTGAGGCCAAGATTTCCAGACACAATATTTAAAAAAACAATTAGCTTTGGTCCCGGTTACTGCTTACTGATGTAATAAGTAGTCGTTACATGAGCCATGTCAGGGGCATTTGGCGGCTCAATAATAACCCTCGCACCAGGATTGACGAGGTTGGTTATCCACCGCAAAACCAATAGGATAGAACAAGATGTGAACATACATAAATCACGGCTTTATCCCTAATGGACCAGACAGAGCTACAAGTAATTACACATATCTAATATCACACTTACTGCGCTACTGAGGTGGGCAGAGTCACTTTGTTGTACAAGTTTTGTCAAAAAATGTAGTCGATTACCTACATTAATAGTTGATAAACAAATGTACTTTACAATGCATCTCGTCTCCTTGTGTAGTATGCTTTATTTTATGATTACGTAATATCAGGCTCCCTTAACACCGTCATCCAGGTCAAATGGGCATCACGCTAGCGGCGAATGCGTTCATGGCTAGCTAGGTACGGGACAGTTTCATTAGAATACTTTCAGAGTTTTGCAGGCCCTAAACAACTACTACTACTCATACACAGTTACCACCAATCACTGACTAAGGTGTGCAAGTACTAACACCTCACTTTACAATGGATCAAAGGACACAGCGATTCAAGAGGTAACGACGCGGCGGACGAGTTGGCCAGAAGGGGAACGGGAGGTAACAGCCATCGGTCCGGAACCGATATTGCCGATCTCATTCGGACAGGTCCGCTCGCTGCTACGAACGAGAGCAGCCAACAAACACACCTTTTTTTGACGTGACTTATCGAAGATTTGCCGCAAATGACATTAACTACTTGGCCGGACAAATGGGGAGCGCTGAAGGCTCTCACCCGGTACGACATTTAAGACAACAGGCCTGAGGGTGCCCAGTTGGGCGCGAACCTCGGCTCAGGGCGTCGTCTGAGAGGAAAAATATTTGAAAGAATTAAACGACCCTAGTAAGTCGATAGCGATAAGCGCTGATTGAGGGAAGTCGTCGACCACGCCGGCGGTGTCGGTATCGGGGTCCTGAAATGTTTGTTGTCGCGAGCTGATTGGCTGATTCTATGGCTAGAGTAATCGGGTCGTCGGGATCGTATTACATACTTCGGACGCCGATGCTATTCAGTACCGTTCCTAAGCGGGATGTATTCGGAAGCCGCAACTACCAGGGGATTTGGTTGGTGCGGAGCAGAATCGAAAAAACTAATTTGAGCCATTGGGCAATGGTTGGCAGACTTAGGTCAATGTGCAGATTTTCATTGCGAAGGAACCACGAACGATTTTGTATTTCCTGTAGACGGTGGATTTGAGAGAGACTCGCGTGAGCGAAAACTACCCCTGCATAGGTCATGATCGGACGGATGCAAGTCGTGTAGATTCCTAAGGGATAATTTACTACGCTTGTTAAGGAGACAATGAACACGGCCCATTACAAACGTGGCGCGATCGCGCACACGTTTGATATGGGCCTTGAAAGTAAGACGTCTATCTAAGACTACGCCGAGATATTTGACTTGCTCCTCCCAAGGGATCGGCTTGCCAGACATCTTGATGACTTAAGTTGACAGCGTGACCGTGACGTATTATAATAGCCCTTTGAAAAGTACACCGCTGCACTTTTCTCCGGGTTTACCTTGATTCTCCATTTGCGAAACTACTTGCCCAAGGCATTGGCGCGTTGGAGAATTCCGGTCATCATAACTCGACCACGGCACGAAGAATAGATGGCTGTATCATCCGCAAATAAAGCTAGTTCGGTATTAGGGTATTTGGGAATGAACAAACACACCAGACTATGAACCACCGTAAATAAATGCAGGCAGGCTAAGATGGCACTACCCAATATCAATAGTTGTCTCTCCAAAAGAATTCTAAATGTGAAGAGGTCTCCACTAATACAGGTAACAGCTGCAGGTAGCAGGTGTAGCTGTGTGGTCACGGTGATATCAACAAACATCTGTTTACACTAGGTGTCACCGACAAGCCCCTGTGCAGAACCTGCATGGACGAGACAGCGGCCCATGTGCTACTGGAGTGTGAAGGAGCCGCCAACTACCGGGTCCGGCACCTTGGCCAGACGGGGTGCCTCCCTGAGGCGGCCGGCAACGTCAGAGGCTTGTTAGAATTCCTTGGGGATTTACAACATAGTAAAAGCAAAATAAATTTCTCAAGTACCGTTGTGACTGCCTACCCCTTAGTGATACGGGCGTGATATTATGTTAGTATGTTCTGATTACTTATGGCTCTGCCCACCCCATTAGGGATACGAGCAACTGCAAGTGATTGTGTATCTTATTAACGAGACATTAATGTTACGTTTACAACATAGTAAAGACAAAATTAATTTCTCAAGTAAAGTACCTACCTAACATAACTTTACTTTTACTATGACATGGTAAAAGTAATCTTAAAATAAGTACTTTCGTACAATACAATAATACTTTATTGCCTACAAGGAATTAAAAACACATAACAGTATTTTTTTAAATCTTTTTCTATCGTGTGGGTTGTGAGGTGGATTACCAACCTCATCAACCCTGGTTTCAGGGTAACTATTGAGCCGCCAGAGGCCCCTGACATGACTCATGTAATGACTACTTTCTTACATGAGTAAGTAGTCACCGGGACCAACCGTGCCTTCCGAAGCACGGAATTGCAAATTGCATTGGGACAGTTAATGGGATTTATACCCTGTACCAGGATGCCAGGGCTCGCGAATAGAAAAAGGCACGCTAGTGTTTCAAACTATCGATAGTTCAGTATCGATTATCGATCATAATCATTTTCAACTACGATTTTGATTGGTAGAAATAAAAAAATAACTTTTCAAAAAATCTAAATCCATGGACTTTTGAGTTATTGAAATTCAGTTTAGACAATCAGCCCACTCAAAATAACCATACTATCGGAGTGTAGCAATACTACTGACTGAGGGCAAAATTATCGATAGTTTGTTATTAATCCGCAACGATACTATCGATTGTATTGCACTTAGGTAATAAAATCGAAAATGTTCCCACTTTCCGAGTTATCAATAGTCTTGCTATCGATCGACTCTCGGTCGGGATAGATTATCGATAGTCATTTTTTGATCGGCAAGCCCTAGTGCACCCGAAATTCAAAATGGCGGTGCTGTTAAGGGAAAGTTATCATTAACCATGATAAAAAATATTATTTTTTTTTGTATTTTTTTTTCCTTCCTAAATTGTAGTCGTGTATTGTCCAACAGTGAACAATAACATCACGCCTTTTTCCCATTGGAGTAGGCAGAGACTGCGGAATTTCACTTACCACTACACGCTCGTATCGCTACATGCCCGTACCAAACATACATACATAATATCACGCCTTTATCTCTTATGGGGCAGACAAAGCCACAAGTAATCATAACATAGGTACATAAATAATTATCATGCTCGTACCGCTAATGGGATGTTCTTGTGACTCTGCCCACCCCATTAGGGATACGGGCAGAGTGATAGTATGTCTTATTATTGACAGATTAATTTCGCCTTCTGCTATTGCGCGGGATATTTGCGAAGAAACGTGGCAATTCTGTGTTAGTGCCAGAGTGTGAGCGCGGGTGATCCTTATTAGATAAACGACTTTTTTACTTTTCTAGGTTCAAAGTAAAATACGTACCTACTTTCATAAAATACAATACATTCATTCATTCAAACAATACCATAAAAATATTTTATTGCGCACAAAGAAATAACATACCCTTAAGTACCAGGATACTAGCATTCGAAAGAGATAGAAACATGCACACGAAAGTAAACTGTCAAATTATTTGTCAGTGCTTGTTTACTATCTGTGGAGTGAAGTTCGAAATTTGGATTTGTTGTGATAACTGTGATCAGTGATAGTTCGAGGTGTCTTTGAGTAATGTAGGTTATTATGAAATGATGATGTGTGTGGGTGCCGGCGATGGCAACTTAAGTGAAGCACGGAACTTGTATCAGCGATTCATAGAAGGTAGACCAGCTGATGAAGCCAGGCAACTGCCTTCACTGCATTGCTTCAGGAAAATGGTCAATCGCCTACTGCATTTAACGGGCTCTTTCCACGCGTCATCCGAGACTGGCCGCTCGGCGACCCGTGATCCGGAGTTTGAAGAAGCCGTACTAGCCGTGCAGCCAACCCAAGGACTACCACGCGAACCTTACCACATGCAACGTACGCCCGAGCTAATTCCTGCTTACCTCGTGTGGCATTCTGAGAATGGTACCGAGTTCAAGTGGAAAGCTCACCAGACTTTGCTTCGAAAGTGTTGTGGACAGATGAAGCGGCAGGTCTGTGCATCGAACGGGGATGACGACATTTCAAACCTTTCTTGTAAAACGTAAGTCTAATTATTAATTACCTACCTACTTACCCACACTCACACTTTTTTTTCCTATTTACTATTAAATTAAATACCTTACCTAAACAAGTAGGTAATTTTAACTTATTTTACACGTCATAAAATAATGTGAGAATAGTTGTCAAAGCAAAATGACTCCAATTTTTAGATGCTTTAGTGTCATTCTTGTTTGTTACAGTCGCCGACGTGCCGCCGACTCGGATTGTTCCAATCGGCCGCCGACTCCTTTTGACGTTGCCGCCAAAGCCGCCGCCCGCTCGAATTTCGTACCTATCGCGGCCGTGCGAGCGTCACGAGTACCAGGCGACCAGGACGCGCTAGGAGATTTGTGTAGTGCCAATATTTGAGTGGATTAAGAACAGTGACCTCAATAGTGCTGTGCCGTGTTTTTTACATGCTGGAAATATTAAAATATTTTTTTAACTGAAATTTAAAAAAATATCAAAAGTGTTTTTTTTTAATTGAAATTTTGCAGATAAGATCTACATAAGATATAGTTTTGTCCCCTTTCGGCTTGATACCCCCCTTCCGTTACACCCTGTATAAGAGAGAGATCTTTGTGTGTGTGGGAGTGCATATCAAATTTCAAGCATCTAACTTATGCAGTTTAGATTTTTTCATACAATTTTTTTCCCAATAACTCCCATTTTTCAAAATACAGCCAAAAATAAACTTTATATTTACTAAGGTATGCATGCATGCTAGATTGAATCAATTGATTGAATTGATTTTTTTTTAATTGATTGTTCATTGAGTTTTAATTTTAATACACACTTCCTCTCTTCCCTTCAACGTTGCTGTGCCCTACAGGGTCCATGTTTTAGTTCCTATGCCTATGTAACACCCCATTGTACTACATGGAATGCAATAAATAATTTAATTGAATTGAATTGAAAACATCTATCTTACGCGGTTTCGATTTTTTCATACAAATGTTTTTTTCCCGCTAACTCCCGTTTCCGTGGGAATTTTGCAATATCCTGTTGCAACTAAGGTTTAAGTTAACTAAGGTACCTGCATGCCAAATTTCAAGCGTCTAACTTAAGCGGTTTAGATTTTTCATACAAAAGGATTTTCCCGCTAATTTCCGTTCCCGTGGGAATTCCGGGAATTCCTTTCTTAGTGCACCTCTACGGTACCTAAGCTATGTCCCTTCCAAATTTCAAATGCCTACATTTAGCCGTTCAGGCTATGCGTTGATATGTCAGTCACTGAGTCAGTCAGTTTCTCCTTTTATTTAGATTTGATTTTTTCATACAAATGTTTTTTCCCGCTAACTACCGTCTCTGCGTCGAGCGGCCGTCCCGAACGGTCGTTTGTTCAGAGGTCCCGAGCTGCGCCCCGCAGCTCCCCGCGCTGCGCCCCGCAGCCCCCCGCCGCGCGCCCCGCGCCCCGTGCCGCCATTGTCTGCCGGCTACCTGCTGGCGTGACCCTGCCGCCATACATTGAGCCAACAATAGTTCTTCTCAGAACTTGCTGGCTTATCTAAGTTTCAAGGTTAAAATAACGACTGTTATTTTACAGTTGCATCGATCTTAATTTAAAACCACAGTTTCGTGGTCCTCAGTGGATACCTTGCGGTGTTAACTAAGCTGAGTGGGACGTGGCCCTGGGGCGTCCGCTTGCCTCACTTTGAGGCAGGCATATTACCCGGACGGGGCTAGAACCACCGGCCTTGGGGTCTACCCTAGTCGACTCTAGCTGTCACCCGGGGTAGAGTGACCAATCTCTACCCCTTATTCTTTTCTCTTCGTGTTTCGGGGTGTAAAAACCCTCCGCACTTAGAGCATAGGAACCCTCTTGCACAATAAGATCGGCAAAGGGATACCAGCTTAGGGCACACCATAAGCACACATCCTCTTTGTTAACCCCAACCAAAGAGGCAAAACTCACTCTCACACACCCTCGAGCAATCCCACTCGAGTTGCGAAAGTTAGCGAGCGATCGCCTCAGAGTTTCTTGCGCCGCTTATTCTCTGAGGAACGCCTTTGCGAAGCGGTAGTAATTATTCTATAGCAGATTGGCCGTCCCTTAAAAATGGCCGACAGCTCCGAGCTGTGGGCCGAAATCGGTAAACTCATTTTGACGCATATCCTAGCGGATAAAAGCAGCGCGCTTTACGCTGAGATATGCCGTTTAGTACCGCAAGTTGCGGCGTTAACTTTGCCTTCCGCGCCCCGCGTTGATAGCCCTCGTGCCGACCGCGCTTCGTCACCCAGTCTCCCCGCGACCCCCTGCCCCACCGCGTCTCTCGCGTCGTTTCCCGGCCCTGCCCGCCCCACCGCGTCTCTTGCTTTGTCTCAATCGCGCGCGTCATCTCCTTCCCCTGCTTCCCTCCTCGCCGGTGACGATGAGGTATCGTGCGATGTTCGTATGGACGTTGCCGAGTCCGATTCGTCGTCGGAGTGTGTGGAGTCGTCCTCTTCGGAGGACATATTCACGCTCGTGGAGGGCCGTAAGGGAAAACGAGCCCGCCGTCACCGTGAATCTGAGCCTGCTAAGGTTCAGAAAACGTCCTCGGGAACGTCGATCCCCTCTTCCATCCCCGAGGTCCGTAAGGTCCCTTCCAGCCCTTCTAAGGCTGTCACTGAAGTACAAAAAGGTCCCACCCCTCCGCCCTTGTACATGAGGGACAAAAATAGGTGGAATGAAGTCTCCCTTCGGGCGAAAGAGGAGAACATCGTAATCACCAGCGCCCGCACGACCCAAGATGGGATCAAAATCCAGGTCCCGTCATCTTCTGAGCATAGAAAGCTCACTTCGATTCTGAAAGGTAGAGGAATACAATTCCATACCTACGCCCTCCCGGAGGAACGTATCCTCCGTATTATTCTAAAGGGAATCCCTAAGGAGTGGGAAACCACTCTTGTTAAGGAGGACCTTATTAAAAACGGTTTTCCGGCTCTCGAGGTGCACCGTATGCACCGCGGTCGTGGCCAAGTCCCGTACGACATGGTCACCGTTATATTAGAAAGGACGGATGAGGGCAAGAAGATCTTCAACCTGAAGACTTGTTGCGGTCTATCTGGCCTTAAAGTTGAAACTCCCCATAAGGGAGGCCCCCCAACGCAATGTCATAGATGCCAACTTTACGGGCATTCTAGTAGGCATTGTCATGCCAAGCCTAGGTGCGTAAAGTGCCTAGGTGATCACGCTACCTCGGATTGCCTTAGAGGCAAAAACGAGGTGGAACCCCCTAGCTGTGTGCTGTGTGGTCAGCAAGGTCATCCTGCGAACTATCGCGGATGCACCAAGGCTCCACGCACCCACCATAAGGTAGCTCAACGAAGGGCAGCCCGCGCTGCAGCTTCCCAACCCGGTCCCACTAAGGCCCATATGGCCCCTTCCTCGCACTCTACTCGCGATTTCCCGGCTCTGCCACTCACGCAAACCAAACTCGCGCCACAGCGTCCATCCGCATGGATTCGTCCCCCGGCAATCGTCCGACCCACAAATCCGCTCCGCGCCCAACCTAGTAGCAACTTAGGTATTCCTGCAGCCACTCTTGCGCCTCATCCGGTTCCTGCGATGGCCCCTCAGGCCTCTGCGTTTCCTGTCAACCAGTTTAGGGAATTTAGTATTCTCTTTAAGTCGGCCCTTAGTCAACTTGACAGTTTATTAGACTCCCTGTCCCAATTTAAAGCCTAATAATGGATTGTACGAATAAAAGTAGAGTCAAACCGCGTTCCCTTACAATAGGTTTTTTCAATGCTGATGGCATCTTAGGTCAACGTGCAGAGATTCACGAGTTTGTAAAACATCATCAGGTAGATATTTTATTAGTGCAGAAATCTTTCCTCAAACCCTCTAATCGCGACCCCAAGATGGCGAATTATAATTTAGTGCGAAACGACAGGATCTTTGCGCCCAAAGGGGGCACTCTCATTTATTATAGAAAGTCACTTCACTGTATACCTATAGACCCGCCTGCCCTCACTGACATTGAGGCTTCGATCTGTCGAGTGGGCATGACAGGACATCAGCCAATCACACTAGTGTCGGCTTATCTATCTCCTAATAACTCTAAGAGGTTACTTAGAAGTGACCTCGAAGCCCTCTTTAATCTCAGTAATTCAGTCATAATTGCTGGCGATCTTAACGCTAAACATCTTTCTTGGAGTTGCTTAACAACAAACACAAGAGGCAGGGTATTAGAAACTCTAGCCGAGCCCCTCTATTATGATATAATAACACCATTGCAGCCCACTAGATATCCCCCTGACTTGAACCACAGACCAGAAATACTTGACTTGGCGCTTCTAAAGAACATAAACTTACGTTTATGTTCTATAGAAGTACTACACGAGTTACAATCCGACCACCGACCTGTTATATTAAAACTAGGCTCCCGTTTAGACGCCCCTGATAATCCAGCAACCCCTAAGACAGTACTGGACTGGGGGAAGGTGGCCGAAGGCCTCCAGTCTTCTAGTTCAGTATACTTAGATAGTATCCCAGTAGAAATAGCCTCCTTAGAGGAGGCCTCGACAGCTATTAACTCCCTCACGGATCACGTGAGGTCGGTTTTGAATGAAAGTTCAAAACAGGTTCCGGAGATGGAAGACCATCGCTGGAAACTGCCTACCGACATCCGTGATCTGCTAACGGAGAAAAACGCAGCCACCCGCGCATATGATTCCAATCGCACCGAGGAATGTCGCCGTCATTTGCGTCTCTTGCAGCATACTGTAAGAAAACGTATTAATGACATGCGACAGAATCGGTGGGATAATCTTTTGAGCGGCATTGAGCCCCACCACCAGGCCATCTGGCAGCTGTCTAGGTCTCTTCAAAAGGATACGGTTGTTCCTACTCCTCCTCTCAATAGGCCTAACCAACCCCCCGCTTTTGACGATGACGAAAAAGCCGAATGCCTTGCCGACAGTCTCGAAGCCCAATGTTCGCCCAGTACTCTCCCTATCGATCGTAGGCACCTCTCGACGGTGAACTCTGAAGTTCAGCGTAGGGCTTCTGTACCTCCCACCGATCCTCCTCTTCCACAGGTTACTGAGGAAGAGGTACTAGGTATCATCAAAAGATTTCATACCCGAAAAGCCCCTGGCTCAGACGGTATCACGAATCGTGTCCTTAAAAACTTCGGTGCTCCCCTCATCTGCTTACTAACGGCAATATTCAACGTCGCCATGAGCAACTGCGTCTTTCCACAGCAGTGGAAAGAAGCAATTGTAATTGGTATACCAAAGCCTGGGAAACCTAAAAACGAACCTTCCAGTTACCGCCCTATAAGTCTCCTCAATACCATGGGGAAGATTTATGAGCGGCTCATATTTGCTAGATTACGGGACTACGCCGAATCCAATAGTCTTATTCCACCAGAGCAGTTTGGTTTTAGAACCAAACACTCCTGCGTTCAACAAGTGCACCGTATTGTTGAACATATCTCCAGTAGATTAAACTTAAAAAAACCTGTCGCTACGGGAGCGCTCTTCTTCGATGTGGCGAAAGCGTTCGACAAAGTCTGGCACAACGGCTTGATCTACAAGCTTTATTCACTGGGAGTGCCAGACCGTCTCGTGCACATCATACGAGACTTCCTCTCAAATCGAACCTTTCGCTACCGCGTAGAAGGGACGCTCTCGTCACCGCACCCGATACATGCCGGAGTCCCACAAGGCTCCGTCCTCTCCCCTTTACTATTTTCATTGTATACTAGTGACATTCCCAAATCCCCTAATACCGAATTAGCTTTATTTGCGGATGATACAGCCATCTATTCTTCGTGCCGTGGTCGAGTTATGATGACCGGAATCCTCCAACGCGCGGCCAATGCCTTGGGCAAGTGGTTTCGCAAATGGAGAATCGAGGTAAACCCGGAGAAAAGTGCAGCGGTGTACTTTTCAAAGGGCTATTATAACACGCCACGGTCACGCCGTCAACTTAAAATCATTAAGATGTTTGGCAAGCCGATCCCTTGGGAGGAGCAAGTCAAATATCTCGGCGTAGTCTTAGATAGACGTCTTACTTTCAAGGCCCATATCAAACGTGTGCGCGATCGCGCCGCGTTTGTAATGGGCCGTCTTCACTGTCTTCTTAACAAGTGAAGTAAATTGTCCCTTAGGAATAAGGTGAAAATCTACACGACTTGCATCCGTCCGATCATGACCTATGCAGGGGTAGTTTTCGCTCATGCGAGTCCCTCTCAAATCCACCGTCTACAGGTAATACAAAATCGTTTCATGCGGAAAGCCACGGGAGCTCCGTGGTTCCTTCGCAATGAAAATCTGCACATTGACCTAGGTCTGCCAACCATTGCCCAATGGCTCAAATTAGCTTCCAAACGTTTTTTCGATTCTGCTCCGCACCACCCAAATCCCCTGGTAGTTGCGGCTTCCGAATACATCCCGCTTAGGGACGGTACTGAAAAGTATCGGCGTCCGAAGGACGTAATATACGATCCCGACGACCCGATTACTCTAGCCATAGAGGCAGCCAATCAGCTCGCGACACCAAACACTTCAGGACCCCGATACCGACCCCGCCGGCGTGGTCGACGATTTCCCTCATTCAGCGCTTATCGCTATCGACCCACTAGGGTCGATTAATTCTTTCAAATATTTTTCCTCTCAGACGACGCCCTGAGCCGAGGTTCGCGCCCAACTGGGCACCCTCAGGCCTGTTGTCTTAAACGTTGTACCGGGTGAGAGCCTTCAGCGCTCCCCATTTGTCCGGCCAAGTAGTTAATGCCATCTGCGGCAAATCTACAATAAGTCACGTCAAAAATAAGCTAACTACCGTTCCCGTGGGAATTTTGTAATATTCTGTTGCAACTAAGCTTTAAGTTTACTAAAGTACCTGCATGCCAAATTTCAAACGTCTAACTTGAGTGGTTTAGATTTTTCATAAAAAAGGATTTTCCCGCTAATTCCCGTTCCCGTGGGAATTTCGGGAATTCATTTCTTAGTACACCTCTACGGTGTCTAAGGTACCTGCGTGCCAAATTTTAAACATCTTACTTGAATGGTTTAGATTTTTCATACAAAAGGATTTTCCCGTTAATTCCCGTTCCCGTGGGAATTTCGGGAATTCCTTTCTTAGTGCACCTCCACGGTACCTAAGGTACCTGCATGACAAATTTCAAACGTCTAACTTGAATGGTTTAGTTTTTCATACAAAAGGATTTTCCCGCTAATTCCCGTACTCGTGAGAATTTCGGGAATTCCTTTCTTAGTGCACCTCCACGGTACCTAAGGTACCTGCATGCTAAATTTCAAATGTCTAACTTGAGTGGTTTAGATTTTTCATACAAAAGGTATTTCCCGCTAATTCCCGTTCCCGTGAGAATTTTGGGAATTCCTTTCTTAGTGCACCTCTACGGTACCTATGGTACCTGCATGACAAATTTCAAACATCTAACTTGAATGGTTTAGATTTTTCATACAAAAAAATTTTTCCGCTAATTCCCGTTCCCGTGGGAATTTCGGGAATTCCTTTCTTAGTACACCTCTACGTTATCTAAGGTACCTGCATGCCAAATTTCAAAAGTCTAACTTGAGTGGTTTAGATTTTTCATACAAAAGGATTTTCCCGCTAATTCCCGTTCCCGTGGGAATTTCGGGAATTCCTTTCTTAGTGCACCTCTACGTTATCTAAGGTACCTGCATGCCAAATTTCAAAAGTCTAACTTGAGTGGTTTAGGTTTTTCATACAAAAGGATTTCCCTTCACTACTCTGCTCCTATTGATTGTAGCGTGATAAAAAGTATACTATGACCTGTCCAGGAGTGTGAAGAATAATTGTACCAAGTTTCATTAAAATCCGTCCAGTAGTTTTTGTTTCTATAAGGAACATACAGACAGACAGACAGACAGACAGACAGACAGACAGACAGACAGACAGACAGACAGACAAAAATTTTACTGATTGCATTTTTGGCATCAGTATCGATCACTTATCACCCCCTGATAGTTATTTTGAAAAAATATTTAATGTACAGAATTGACCTCTCTACAGATTTATTATAAGTACTAGCTGGTACCCGCGACTTCGTCTGCGTACTTTTAATTTGAATATTAAGGATTATATAAAAGGAACGGTATAGCATGTGATTAAAAGAGAGTAAGTAGGTATATTTAAAAAAAAATAAAAAATATCTGTTTACAGTCGTTATAAAGTACCTATGTATTCCATTGAGTGGCAGAAATTACCTAGGAATATTTATCGGTCCCTTATGTCCAAGACACTTACAGGGGTCAGCGTCACGTTGTGTACAAAAATATTTTAAAATGACCTAATTTAAAACTTTTTTGTACACAACGTTTGCTATTTTGTTATTATTTGTTAAAATGTAGAAATTGTTTGGACTCGACACTCGCGAGCAGGCCACGTATACACCACGTGCGCTCCCCCACCACAAGACAGCGCCGTTGACTGCCGCCACACTTCGGCGAATGTGCGCGACGACGAACGACGACCGACGGCAGTGGCGGCGATGCAGAGTATTCGTTAAAAGGAACTTTATCTACAAAAGCCAATTTTTTTTAACTTGATACACCCAAAACTACTAAATATCATGTTCCTAAGTTCAGTGGTTAATATTTTGTATACAAAAAGTTTGGCTTCGTAGTTCCCGTTCCGAATCCGTTCCGTTCCGTTCGAATTTCGGAAAATCCGTTTGTTGAAAAACTCTGCACATCCTAAGAGACCTACGTACCAAGTTTCATGGTTTTATCTTCAAAAATGACGAATACCCATACAAACATTCAACCCGTATTTCACCCCCATACTGGTAAAAATTTCAAAATGCTTGAACAAACGATTTTTTGTTTGTTATTTAGTGCCTAAACACAAAATTTAATATTTTTATCTTGAAAAATGACGAACCTCATAAAAAATTTCAACACCTATTTCATCCCCTCAAAGATCGAATTTTCAAAAACGCTTTAACAAATTGTTTTTTTATTTCTTATCAAGTTCCTAAATATAAAGTTTCGTGGTTTTATCCCCAAAAATGACGAACTCCCATACAAACTTTCAACCCTCATTTCACCCCCTCACTGGTCGAAATTTCAGCAACGCTAGAACAAATGTTTAATTATTTTTTATCAAGTGCTTAAATATAAAGTTTCATGGATTTATATTTTAAAATTAAAATATCCCATACAAACTTTCAACCCCTATTTCAATCTCTTCGTCCCTTCTTTTCGCAATAAAAGGTATCCTATTTTCTTTCTCAGGGTCTAAAGATTGTCTGTGCCAAATTTAATCAAAATCGGTTGAGAGGTTTAAGCGGGAAAGCGTAACAGACAGACAGAGTTACTTTCGCATTTATAATATTAGTAAGGATTATTTTCCCTCGTTAAATAGTAAACAAACTAAGTGTAGGTGTTATAATTTCGTTGACGAACTGATTACCTATCCGTTTCTTTGTCTAAAATGAGTATTACCTTATTACTATGATTGATTACTGGGCTTAAAGTTCGTATAAATGTCTATCGAATTACCTCCTCAAGTTTAAAGCGTAGCTAGTCATGTAGTACTATATTAATTATGTGGTGTAAGTAATTAGATTTTATCTGTATGTAATGTAACAGTCAGTTGAATAAAAAAACTTATACAAATCAGATCAATTAATTGGCGTAATGTGATTCTAGAAAGAGTTTTAATGTTAATAGATAGCTAGCTATAGCTATGTGTAGGTTCCTGTAGGAATGAGATATAACTGTTTAATAAAGACAGTTGCATCAAAATTTTATCATAAATTCCCTAAATTATGGCGCCTACCTACCCTCTAAGTTAGAAAAGTGATCAAGTACTAACTTGAGGTCACTCAGTTTAAAAAAAAACATCGAAATCATTCCAGTAGCTATGGCGTCATGCGCTTCTTGACACGATCACGAAATCTAGATTTCCGCGGGAATGAGGTATTTTCCCGCCATAAAAAGTAGCCTGTGTCCGTGCCTAAGATCCTATCTTTAAATTAACCAAGTCTTATAAAATTCCGTTCAGACGTTAAGGCGTGAATGAGGCAAACTTTTAAAACAAACAATTAAAAATCACTAACCTAGTTTTCTGTCTACTGCCTACGCCTTAAGTACGATAGCATAAATATTAATAGGCCATATCCTTTTCTAGATTACTATCTATCAGCTAACTAAATTTCATCAAAATCCGTTGAGCCGTTTAGGCATGATAGACAAAACTCCCAGCAAAAACCATAAAAAAATCACTAACTCAATTCAGTTTTCTGCCTACTTCCTACCCCCTAAGTACGATGACGTGATCAATTTGATCGTACAACCGTTTTTAGATAACCAACTATTACCTTACTAAATTTCATTAAAATCCGTTCAGCCGTTTAGACGTGAAAGAGCAAAAGTCCCAACAAAAACGACTACAAATCACTAAATCAATTTAGTTATCTGCCAACTGCCTACCCCCTAAGAACGATGGCGTGATTATTTATAGCCTATGACCATTTCTAGGTTATCATCTATCACCATACCAAATTTCATCAAAATCCGTTGAGCCGTTTAGGCGTGAAAGAGTAACAGACAGACAGACAGACAGACAGACAGACAGACAGAGTTACTTTCGCATTTATAATATTAGTATGGATTATACCCCACTTGGAACCAACGAAAAAAGAATACACAAAGGAAGCTTTTCTTACGAGAAATCGCAACTGAGTTAGTCACACCTCATATGCGGCGGCGAAACAATAAAGGCTTGTCGAAATATCACTTAGCAGCCATACAAGACGTGGTAGGATCAGATCAAGGATCGTCTGCCCAATCATCTGCAACTGCTATAAAACGAAAAAAACGTTGTCACATTTGTCCTTCTAAAATATCAAGGAGCTCTAAACAGTGTTGTGATAAATGCAATCGCAATATTTGTTCTGAACATTCGGTAAAAAAAATTATTTGTAATACATGTAACAATGATTAATAAAGAACGAATACTTAATGATTAATAAATACACTGATAATAAACATACATAGTCTTTTGCATTCATAAAGCCTTTGATTTCTTTCAAGTGTTCTAAACTTAATTGAATGTGTCCATTGGACACTACTATGCAGTTACGTTACGGAAGTATACTGGGTAGTTAAGGGTTAAAATGGAAATTAGGTCGCGTTGTTGCTCTTCACCCTGGTGCCGACGGTATAAGCAGAGTCGCTGACGTGAAAACTGCAAGCGGAGTCATCAGAAGAGCATTCAGCAAAATTTGCCCACTACCGGTCACTCACGTTCCTAGTTGAAAGATTAACTTTCAACGCCCGGCGGTATGTCGATAAAAAAAAATTGTTAACGGTTTGTAAAGCAAGCGCCTATTCAAATTAGCAGAGCAAAGCTCACAAATGTCGATATTGCTTAATACCTATCGTCATCTTTTTATTGTAAGGTATTTTTTTTTTTTTTTTTTTTTTTTTTTTTTTTTTTTTTTTTATAGAGGGGGAGATGCCTTATGCATACCCAGTCGCGCGAACGACTGGGTTATGTGGGACTCGCGCCCACTAAAACCCCCTCTGCACTACAGACTCCACTGCTTTGTTAGTTTACAGTAGTTGTTAGTTTACTTAATTAATTGCTCCTAAATCTATTCCTTAATTCTATGCTCGTTTTTTTACCATTTTTTTTTTTTTTAATTTTTATTTATTTAATTTTTTTTTTTTTATATATATATACCTATATATATTTTTCTCTTTTTATTATTATTATTATTTTTTTTTCTTATTATAATATACTTAATCCTAGTTGAACTTATATATAGTTACAATTATTATTATTATTATTTTCCTTATGTCTATTACATGCTGAGTTTACATTGTTTATGTCAGCTCCGCGAGACTCTCCCACGGGGCTGCCACTAGTGGTTTGGATTGGGGGAAGGAGACGAAGATGAGGGTTGCTGTTCCAGGAATGCAATAATTGCATCCCGTACTCGCTCATCTCCGTTTTTGGTTGCCATTTTGATGTTGTAGTCCGCTATTTTGCTGTTGGTGGCCATCTCCGCACGAGTGATGAGACGCGCTGTGGCGTCGTCTTGTGTGCGATCTGTGTAATATACACACGTGGTGGTGTGACGTGAGATGGCTACCACCGCATGGGGGACACTGGCTGTGATGTGTGAAGGAGTCGCTGTGGTACGCACTATGTACACGGTGTTAAATGTGAGTCCCTGCGATTCGTGAACAGTCAGGGTGCGCGAGCCTTCGCTTGTTCCAAATCCCTGGCTGATAAGGAGAGCCTTTTCAGCCTGGGTGTGGACCAAGTAAAGGGTATTTTCCGACTTGGGAATCTTCGCACCAGTATATCCACGCAACGCTAGAGACCGGAGTGTGGGCTTGGCCGAATATATGCCCCCGTAGATCTCGCTGAGGGCATACGCTACGTCCAAGGGATTCCTGTACGTACACAGTAACTCCTTTGTGATGTTAGTAACAGTGTTTGGTCTGTTGTAGTGAAGCTCAAAGAGGTTGTTCCTGTCTATGTAGGGGAGCTGGTTGTTATCCCCTATTAGAAGGGCCTCGTCGGCTTTGACGATCTGGATTGCAAGCACTATGGATCCGAAGTGGTTCATAAGAGCTTCGTCCACTACGAGGCGTTTACACGACTCGCCCTTATGAGTTCCGTTCACCAGTAGTGACGCCATGGTTCTTACTCGGCGTTTGACTTGTTGCTCTCCAAATCGCTGGGCCAGCTTTTCCCTCAGGTCCTTGGCGGCTTCCGTGGTGGTTGTGACAACTACGTCCTCGTTGATGTCGATCCGAGAAACGACCCACGTTGTTTTGCCACAGCCAGGAACCCCATTCACCCAGGTGAACGTGGGTGCGGTCCAGTGCTCCGGCACTTTGCCGTCAGAGAGGTCACCCGAGATGGTTTTGGCCATCTCTAGCATCCTCTCGTCCAGCATTACCTTGGTGCACTTCGCAACCACTACTATGGTTTCTCCCGGCGGGGTCCTGAACCGTGGCTCCCCTCCCTCCTCCTCCTCTCCCTTTGGCGGTTCTTCCCTTTCCACGAAGCCCACGCCATTGCAGTATGCTGCCATGTACTCCCCGGACATCTTGCCATGTAAAACTTGGCAAGTACCGTTGTCGTACACGGCAGCATCCGCCTCGCCCAGTAGAACTCGCAGCAGCTCCAAATTGCCACGTTGGTAAGTTTGCAGTATTTTGCTGCAAATGTTTAGGCTTACCGTTCTCGTGGCTTTTGTAACCGCTACGAATTCCCTGAACGCGTTCAGCATGTGCTCCTGTGGAGTGGTTGCCGGAAGAAGGGTTGGGGGGGATACCTGTCCCATACCGGCCCTTGTTCTCACTTCGGGCTCGGGGGCTGGTGGACGCTTCTCGGGGGTGGTGAATTCCTCCACTGCCGCCTCTAAGGAACTCGCTCTCCGAGCTATTTGTGTAGGTTTTGTTGTTTTGGGGGTGTTCTGCCTGCATGCCATTGTGAGGGTTGTGACGAGCTGGGACAGTTTACTCTGGTTGTCCCTGCTATCCTCACTCTGACGTGCCTCCGCCTTCTCCGCCTCCACCCTTCGCTCCAGTCTCTCCGACCCGCTGATGTTGGGATCCCTTACAGGGTGTCCCCAGTGGTCTGTCGGAGTGGCTGGGGTGCCCTGGTCTCGACGCTGCGATATAAGATGACCGAGGTGTTACTTGGAGGCTGCTAGGGCTCCTATGTAGTCCCTAGTTTCACCTCTCTCGTACCCCACGACCATTGCATCTATGCTGATCTTTTTGGATGGAGTGGTTCCCTCCGCACCTCTGCTCCCTACTCTTAGCAGCACCTCGCATGCCTGCCTAAACTCCGTAGTGTCATCAGTGCTGAACAGCGCGACAGATTTATTTTTCTCTCGCACTATTCTGCACCGCTGGCCTTCTACTAGTACTTCCGGCAAGGCGTTGTAGACTTTGCGTCTCATGGTGATTTTTGAGGTGCTGCCGTTGAGCAGAGCGCCAAGGCCCGGTGAGATAGTGACGCGGTTCTTGGCACGGGCGTTGCAGAAGGCGATGCCCATCCTCTCCGTGTTGTCGTCCATGAAGAGTGCGACTCCACGAATTCGGATGCCCGGCTTGCCCTTTTCCCCGTGTTGTGTGAGTATGAAGTTGGTGTGTGTTGGTGTTTGTGATTGTGTTTGTGTGTGTGTTTGAGTGTTTTGTGTTTGAGGGTTGATGCTGAGTGCGTCCACTGGAGTGTTAGGTGTGGCTTGTTGGCTCAGGGTTAACGTACTGTTCCTGCTGACCGCTATTCGAGCTACAAGCTCCATATACTCCAGTAGTTTGCTCCTTTGGGATTTTGATTCCAACATGACCGGAATTTGTTCCCTCGTTAGGCTGGTGTTTGTGCTGCACTCCAGGTTATGCCGGTGTGTGAGGAAGCGCGGGCATTCCAACAGAAGATGCCAGACTGTTTCGCTGAAGAGTGGATCACACTCGCAGCCCGGATGGCTTTTCAGCTTGAACCGGTGCAAGTATTCCGCGAACCCTCCGTGCCCCGTCATCATTTGAACCTGAAGGGGGGTCGGTCAGCCTTATTTCTCTAACCAGTTTGTACGCCGAGCGTACATCTGGGAGGAAGACTTTTGTTATGGACCCCGTTTGAGACGAATCATATCTGTCCTGCCACTTCATCAATGACTCGTCCCTAATCCTTCGCTTCACAAATGACAGAGGCACTTCTGCGTAGTCTGGCTCCTCCACTTCCCTTTCCGCGCCTTCCTTGGCTAGTTGGTCGGCCCTCTCATTCCCTTCTGTGCCGACATGAGCTCTTAGCCAAAAGAGCCGCACCTGTCTCCCTTGTGCACGTATTTCCGCTATGCACTCTTTGATGGTCTTCGCTAGTGGGTGGATTAGCTTGGGGCCATTCAGCAACTCTAGAGATGACCTTGAGTCACTCAGGATGTTGACGACTGGCTCGTTGCTCTCTTTCACCCTCTGTAATGCTTTATGGAGTGCATATAGTTCCGACTGGAACACCGTGCATGCGGGGTCTAGGCTGAAGATTTGGTGGTGAGTTTCCCTGCCGCCTTCCCACCACGTGAGTGCTGCCCCTACCCCCTCCTCCTTTTTGCTGCCGTCGGTGTAAACCTGGGGCCCAACAATTTGGTAGGAGTTCTGGGTGCTCTCCTCCATATCCTCTAGAAGTTCGTACTCAGTTGTTATTTGGTACGATGGGTGTGGTAAGTCTAGGACTTTTACCTTCTTCTCGAGGGTACGGCCTGGTGGTAGGTAGTCTGCTGAGATTCCCTTCTTCGCCTCGTACAGGGCGGCATTCTCCTGGATGCGCAGGTCTATAGGCAGTAAACCTGATAGGACAAGTACAGATGTTAGGGACGTTGTCCTATATGCCTTACATGCTCTCTGCGCAAAGCCCCTCTGGAGCGCGTCGAGTTTTGTCCTGTTCATCTGCAGCTTTGTTGCTCCCGCCCAGGCGCTAGCCCCATAGGTGACAATTGGCTCTATGACTGCGACGTATATTGTCCTGACAATTTCTCCGTTTAGTCCCCAAGTGACCTTCGCCGCACACGCCAGCTGTTTATATATTTCCGCCGATCTACGGCATATATTAGTGACGTGTTTGTTGAAGTTAAGGTTCCGGTCAATGGTGAGGCCGAGAAGTTTGATATCTTCAACCAATGATATTATGGTGCCTGACATTGTGAGTATTGGGGGAGTGAACTTAAGTTTTTTAGTTAGCAGCATTGCTTGGGTCTTGTGCGCTGCAAAGTTCAGTTTGTTTTGTTTCCCCCATGTGACAGTCTTGTCAAGCACGTGGTTGATGGTATCCTCCATCCCGGCGATGGACTTTCCGGAGAACACTAGGACTCCGTCGTCTGCGAATGCCTGGCAGTAAACCTCCTCTGACGATAGTGTTTGAAGCAATGGGTCCAGTATGATGTTCCACCTTTGGTGGTTTCCCTTTCACTGGTTTCCCCTGCATAATTAACTACTATCTTCCTGTCTTTGAGGTACGATTTCACCACCAGGTAGAGATTCCTTGGGCAGCGCCTGTTTAGAAGTTGGTCCTTGAGAGCCGGCCACCACGCGTTGTCGAAGGCCCCCTTTATGTCCAAAGAGACTATGATTACGGACTTCTTGTTCACAAGCTCATTCCGTATATGTCTCAATAGGTCATAGAGGGCGTCCTCGGTTCCGCGCTGTGGCATGAAGCCGTATTGACGCTGGTTAAGGGTTGGGAGTAGGTGCCATTGTAGTCTTCCTACCAGGAGTTTTTCTACCGTCTTCCCTAAAATGGACAAGAGTCCAATTGGGCGGTAGGACTTCGGATGGGTGTAGTCCGACTTTCCTGGTTTCGTTAGGATTACTACGTGAGCCCTTTTCCAATGCTTGGGGAAGTATGACATGGTTAAGCACTTGTTTGCTAAAGCCATGAACACCTCCACCCTGCATCTGATGGCTCTGGCACATATGTCGGACGTGAGCCCGTCTGGCCCCGGCGCCTTCTTTGGATTCTGCGCCATAAGCACAGCCTCCACTTCAGGCACCGTGAACAGTGGGTCGTCGTCCTTCAATTCTCCCAACTCGCTTCTTTCTGCTTGTTCCACTCTCTCTCTGAGTTGTGTGTGGTAGGTGTTGTCCGTTGATACCGAGTCGTCAGGGTAGAATGTGGTGGCAAGAAGGTCAGCTGACTGTTTTGGACTTAAAGTCTTGCCGTCTGACCCCCTGAGAAGGACATCATCTTGTCTTCCCTTTGTCCTCCTGATAACTCGGTATATTCCGTCCCACATACTCTCTTTCTCCTGAGTGGTGCAGAACTCCTTCCAGCTTTGGGTTTGGGCCTCTTGCATGCTTTGGGCGTATAACGCCTTGGCCTCCCTGTACTCTTGTACTACGGCTTCAATTCTGGTGGGTGCTGCGTTTCGTATGCGCCTCTTCTTCCGCAATACGTCTCGCTGCTGCTCGTCGAGCTCTTCCGTCCACCACGTAGGTTTACCTACTGTTCTCCTTTTGCCCACTCTGGGAATTGCGCTTGCGCACGCCTCCTGAATGGCTGCGGTGTAGGCTTCTATGATGGAGTCCATTTCCCCACCGGTTGACACTGCCTTGATGGTGTCGACATTGATGTTCTTCTCTTCTAGGGACTTGTGTAATTGTGAATCGAATTTCAACCAGTCCGCCTTGCTGGTGTTGTAGCGCCTTGTGGTGGGGATTGAGACTGGTTTCAGTTTCTCTCCCACCTCAAGCGTGAACTGTATGGCGTTATGATCAGACGTGGTTAATCCTCGATTCACTTTCCACTCTTTTATTTTCCCTAGAAGGTTTGTGCTGCAGGACGTAACATCTACTATGCTTGTGTACATCCTGCCCCGTCGACACTCCTCGAATGTTGGCGTGTTACCTGTGTTTAGGATATGAAACTCCATTTCCCCTAGGAAGGAGTTGTAGGCGTATCCCCTCTGGTCCTCGGATGAGCTTCCCCACCAGTGGCTCCAGGCGTTGACGTCACCCCCGACTATGATGTTATTGGTTTGTCCTTTTAATTTGTTGCATACTGCTTTGGTACGCTCTATGTACGGCTCTATCTCCGAGTCACCTTCATAGTAGACAGAGACTACTCCCAACTTAAGCCTACCAGATTCCAGCAGTACGGCCGATTCGGTTTCGGTTACGAGCTGCGGGTCGTTTGTAACCCGAAACAAGTCCCCGAAGACAATTATCGCCGCCTTTACTGGTTTCTTCCGATTCAGAGTGCACTGGATGACTTTTGTGCCTGGGTACTGCTTTACTGTTCCACTAGTACCGACATATGGTTCCTGTACTAGTGCCACAGTGACTTTTCCCCTCTCTGCTGCTTGGAGCAGTTCGGTAGTGGCTTGTTTGGAGCGTCTTAAGTTGGCTTGGATGAAGCGCAACCTTGTGCCTCCGCTACTCTCAGGTGTACTTGAGCCGCTCGCGTCTTATTTATTTATTTATTTAAAAAAGTACAACCACATCACACGCATCGCGTCTTGGCTGCCTTTAGCAGTATGCAATCTTTGCGCGCGCTATGCCGTCCCATACAACTCTCTCAGGACATTCATCACTGAATGCCATGTGTGCCATGTTGTTGTTGGTGGCCCCCTTTTGAGCCTTCATGCAGTTTCTGCACCTGGGCTCGCCTCCTTGCTTGCGGACCGGGCAGTCTTGCCAGGAATGGGAATCGCCGCAGTAATTGCAGGCCTGGTCCCGTTCCTTGCATAGAGCTTTGGTATGCCCGAATCCTAAGCATTTAGCGCACTGTACTAGGGGCGATTGGTCCTCCACTGGTCTCTTCTCGAGCCCGATGTGGACATGCCCCGCTTCCAGTATGCGCTTGTGAAGTTTAGGTGCCACCTCTAGCACTGGGTGACATTGGAGGTTGTTCCGCGCGCGCTTTCTGTACCTAACCTTCAACGACGCGTCTTCCCCTTTCAGCCCTTCGAATAATTCCTTATTCTGGGCTCTGAGGTTCTGACACAGCTCGTCGTCAGTATGGTACGCCATCAGGTTCTTTACCTTTATTAGTGGGTGTGCCGCCTTCGCCTCTTTGACCTTTAGAGTCGCTACTGTTTTTATTTTTTGTTGTAGCAGCCGCGCATCCTCGGGGGACTCGCAGCTGAGTACAATTTTGCTATTGCGGGCCTTCCGCACGCGGTCGACTCTCAGGCCACTGCTCTTGAAGTCCAGGGTAGTTCTTATAGTGTCAAGCACCCCGTCGCCAGTTTTGGTGGGATCGGTGCTGGACACTATAAGAGTGTGGTTAGGCCTGGGCTTTGGCTTGCACTTGAGAGTCTCGGCGTACGTGCGGGCCGTTGTTGTTTCCGGTTTTGATTTTAATTTTGAGTTGAACCACTGCATCGAGGTGCTCAGAGCCTTTGACGTGCTCGCGATTTCCGCTACGTTGGCCTTGAGAGGGTTTAGTAAGCCCTCTATTTTGGCCGTCGTATCGGTCATCGCGATCTCTGTCCCTAGACCCATCGCACCTGATGCCTGTAGTCCGCCGTTTGCTAGGACGACGTCCTTGACCTCGCTTACTTCCTCAAGGAGCTTGCTTGCCTTCTTGTGGATTGGTGCCGTAGCCGTTGACAGCTCTTCCCGGACCTCCTCTCTGGTCGCACATTTCAGGTCGGAGATTCCCTTTTTGATCAGGGCTATCTCTTTCCTGGATGCCTCCATCTCTGTCCTGAGTGAGGCTAGAGACTGTTGCAGAGGGTCGTTTTCCGGCCGGGAAGTTGGAGACGCAGGTGGTGTTCGGCTCCCTTGCTTTTTTGGCGACCTGTCCTGTTTCAGGTAGAAGATCTCTGTGGCTAACGAGGTTAGCTTGTCCGAGATTTCTGCCAGCTCCTTGGTGTGGACGACACTGGGCTGAATGTAGGTTGGTGGTGGGGGTAATGCTCGAGGGGTCTCTTCTCGGCGGGAGGCCTTGACCGTGCTGATCAGACCTCCCACCTCGTTGTTCAGCCAGCTCTGGATACCCTCTGCCAGGCCCTGTGTCTCCTTGAGCGTCTCCTGGGTGGTCTGGAGACGCTTGTCGAAGTCCTCCCTTAGGCGCTGCATCTCCACATGGTGGGCTCTCTCCACTCGCACTAGCTCTCTCGCGGCTCTCGATCTCTCCACTTCGAGGTTCAGGCGGTGCCTGTTCCTGGAGTCAGCCAGCGAGAGAACCAGCTCGTAGAGATTGCCTAGGCACTCTACTGCAGTTGCTCGTAGTTCCTTTTTCAGGGTCTTTGAGCTCTCCAGTGCTCCTTTGCCCACCAAGAGATACTCCCTTGCTCTTTGGGTGGCGAGGTCTTTGCTTACTCCCGTGTGTGTGCCAATCGACGGAAGCAAGCTCAGACGTCCTGTTGGTTGACTGTCCACGTCAGTCCATTGGGATCCATTGCTGGATTCTTCCCATTTGTAGTCTTCCAGGACTGGATTGACTGCTGGGATTGGTCCGGCATAGTCCTCTTCTGTGTCCTCCTCCCCCTTTCCAGGTATGGTGGAAATGACGATGCTGTATGCATCTTTGCGCGCTATCGCCACTTCAGGGGGGCCCTGGACGTTGGTTGACGCCGACTGGTCAACCTCCTCCTTGGAGCCCGGTTGTTCTGGCTCCTGTCCGGTTTTTTTGGGGGATTTATGCTTACGGGGAGGCGGTGTCGGTGCGTTTGTCCTCGCTTTGACCGGTGTCGTGAGGGTGTCATCCAGCATTGACACATCGGCAATCTGCCGCTGATCGTCTATGCTGGACTGCCTCGCGGTCACCTGTGCGTATTTATGACACGCTACCCGTCTTAGCCCCCCCGTATTTACACTCTTCTTTAGTTCCTGAGTGATGGCGTAGTTTTTTGCTATTTCCACAGGCTCGCCTTTTTTGGGAATCCGACTACGGGTTTTTTTTTGTAACTTTCCCTGATGAGGGTTTAAGTTTTGTAGGATGGCCGAGTGGCTGCTGTGGAGGTGCACGTACGACTTCACTCTTTTTTGGGTGTTTGTCTTTTTGTGTTTTTTGTGGTTTTGGTTGTTCTGATTGATGTGCGTGTGGTGTTTGAGTAGGTTGTGGAGTGTGTAGTGTTTCTGTTAGTGGTGATTGAGGTTGTGTAGGTTGTGTGTGTTGTGTGGGGTGTGTAGTGTCTTTAGGTGTCGGTTGTTTTGGTGATTGCGGTTGTGCGGTTTGTGTAGTGTTTGATGTGTCTGTGTGTGTTTGTTGCTGTGTAGGTTGTGTGGGGTGTGTTGTGACTTTGGGTGTTTGTTGTTTTGATGGTTGCGGTTGTTCAGTTTGTGCAGTGCTTGGTGTGTCTGCGTGTGTTTGTTGTTGTGTGGGTTGTGGTCCTTCGATGTGAGTTTGTTGTGATTGTGTTGATGTCTCATCTGGCAACTCCATTCCCGGCTCCTTCTTGGCTGGTGATGATGCGCCGTTAGGGGGAGAGTTTGGCGTTGCCGACATGGTTAATTTAATTGGGTTAGTATTTTAATTCTAAGTACTTATTTCTATGCTTATACTAACTTAACTAACGAGCAAGTTTACTGAGTGGTTGTGCAGCTGGTGTTGTTGCTGCCCTGGGTGTGTTTATGCCCGGATGAATAGATTTCGGAGATTAAATAGGCGGAAATCCCGGAATCCCTTGAGGCCAATCGACAGTGATCTTGATGCCGATTCAGATGAGCCCAAGCACGGGTCTCTAGGGCCAGAATTGGCGAAATTGGGTTCCGGGGGGGTGAGTGGGGGGGTGAGTGGGGGGGGGTGAGGTGTGGAACTCTAGAATCCCTAAGGGCCAATTGGCAGAGATTTTAATGCCGATTCCGGAGAGCCCAAGTTTGGGTCTCTAGGCCCAAAAATGGCGAAGTTAGAGTCCGGGGGGGAGGTGAAGTAGTGAGGGGGGGTGAAGGGAGTTCCCGGGAGGGTTCCACTGGTGTTGGAGGTGTAAGAAAGGTGTTCCCTTAAAGTAAGGGGGTGGGGGTGGGGGTGCAAGGGCGGGGGGGGGGTCCTGGTCTACCCTGTTAAAGGGTCCTGGAACCTGGAGTGGGCCTTGACCGGCTGCTGGATCTTGAGCGCAGCTGCGTAACCTCGTGTGGATCCCGCGCGGGTGGGGGGGGCGACTTGCCGGGGGGGGGGGGGGTTGGTCTCGAAGGAGAAAGGTCCCGATGTTCCCTGTCCAAGGGTCCTTGAACCAAACTCCTACCCCTTATACTTCCGGAGATCCGTCGATCCTCGATCCTGGAGCTGACGCCGTGTCAGCTGACGGTAGAGGTGTCTCGATGTTGGTCGTCCGGAATCCTCAAGTCCGCTGCGAAGTCGCCAGCGCCGATACTAACTCTCCAATTTTCGGCCGCGTGGAAGCAAGTTGGCAACACGCGGCTTTGGAGGTTATATTTTCACGCACTTTGGGCCCCTATAACTCCCGTTTCCCTGGTCCGAATGAGACGAATCAGGTGTCGTTTGACTCGTCTTTTTGGGGACTCACCGGCAATGATGTGTGGTGTGAAGCAGCGATGGCCGCCGAGGTGATGATGGGCGGCAAAGTTGGTGCTGAATAACTCCGAGATGGGCGGGCGGAAATTGTTGCCCACACGAATCCTGGTGAATCAGGCACTTCACTATCACTATTCACACCCGGTTTGTCGTTTGCGCACGAAATCTATTTTTTATGAATTTTTAACGTGGAGCAATATGTTGTATGTGCGAGTTAAGGCTGGTAGTTTTTCAATTGTAAGGTATTATCTTATATTATCTTTTTGTATCGTGCATCGCACATTACATCTTTTCAAGCTCTTTTTGCCTTTTAATTGCTGAAAACCCCTGAGATTCCCGCACAATTACTTACATTGAAGTCACTTTCTTCCAACTGGTTAATAGGCGCTTCAACCAAATTAGCGCTTCGCCTATCTTGGCTTTAAGCTTAGTGTTGGGTTTGTTCGTCATGTTGATGTTTTTGCCTTGGCTCCGGGTACATCGCGTTTGATCGAGGAGGTTCTCATGCTCGTCAATCAGCCTCATATTATAGTCAATCTGTTTGTTCGTCTATCGCGCTGCATCATTTAAAGTTGCACAGGAACCTTGTCCGTCATGCCGGTAGTCGCCTTTTTATTTGCGGGTCTCGTAATTGGTATGTCGACTTGTGACTCTCTCTCTAGTTGTAATCCACTGCTGGCATTGGAATTATAGTAGTTTGCCTTCACGCCAGCGGATTCGGCACATCTGCTATAATATTTAAAAACAGAGTAAATAAATATTCTTTATTAAAACAGGTAGCGCAATCAATTTTGTGCGAGTATTTAATTGAATAGAAATTAACATTACCTATTTACAGACGTTTTGTAGTACTTAGACGGCGACGAGTTGAGCGACAAGTTGGGCGACGGCTATTGTCTGAGTGACGGGGTAGGCGACAGGGCCAGCCATGGCGACCGGTTAGGTGCCGGCACGGGACACCGGATCTGTGCCAGGGTCAGCGACGAGTTGGCCGACGGGGCGGGCGACGGCTTGGGCGAATGGACGGGAGACGGGGCCGGCCATTCTCCGAGTGACGGGGTAGGCGACAGGGCCGGCCATAGCGACCGGTCGGTTGTCGACAGGGCCAGCCATGGCGACCGGTTTGATGCCGGCACGGGACACCGGATCGGTGGCAGGGTCAGCGACGAGTTGGCCGACGGGGCGGGCGACGGTGAAACAAAAGATTTTAGGCTACCTATAGGAAAGGTAGGTGAAAAAGATATTATGAAAGTCGTCCGTAATATTAAAACGAACGCTGTTGGAATGGATGGTATTTCACTTGATATGCTACTGCTTACCCTGCCTGATACGTTGACTGTGATTACCAATATAATTAATTGCTTCATAGTAACGAATACGTATCCTGCATTATGGCAGAAGGCATTGGTAAAACCGATACCAAAATCTTCAAATGTCACCGAATTGAAAGATCTTCGTCCAATCAGTATCTTGCCATGTATGTCCAAAATATTAGAAAAAGTAGTTGCCTCGCAGCTTACAAAATTTCTGGAAAAGAATAACATACTACCGTACGTACAGTCGGGGTTCAGGAAGGGATATAGCACCACGACTGCCTTGCTACAGGTTGTAGATGATATACTGGCTGCGCGTGACAATGGTGAGGGGACTTTGCTGACTCTATTGGACTTCTCTAGGGCTTTTGACTGTATAAATGTTCCAATGTTATTGTCGAAGCTACACTATTACGGATTTAGCATAGACAGCATAAAGTGGTTTAGTAGCTATTTTGAAAACAGAGCCCAAATTGTCGAATTGTGCAACGAGGACGGTTCATCTGTCAGGTCGGACTCTAAAACCGTCACAAGGGGAGTTCCGCAAGGATCAATACTGGGTCCTCTTATGTTCATTATTTATAGCGCCGATGTGGTGAAACAAATAAAGAACTGTAAATTCCACGTTTACGCCGACGATATACAGGTTTACACTTCATGTAAACCTTGTGATACTCGTCTGGCGGAAATTAGACTAGAAGAAGACTTAGAACGTGTTGCAGCTTGGGCAGAAGCGAACACCCTAGTACTTAACGCAAGTAAAACGAAGTATATGATTCTTGGAACTAAACAACAGATAGACAGTATTACGCGTCAAGGGCTGAACATTAGTATTCGGGGTGAAGTGGTACAGCGAGTGTCAGAATCGCGAAACCTAGGGTTGCTAATGGACGAAGAGTTACTTTTTGAAAAGCACATTGCGAATACTGCTAGCAATTGTTTTTACAGGCTGAAAGTAATGTACCAAATTCGAGAATATTTAAGTACTCCCATTCGAATCAAACTATGCGACTCTTTAATTCTCTCTAAGTTTAATTATATGGACGCTGTGTATGGGTCTCGGCTTCTGGCTCGCTCACAAAACCTGGTTCAGAGAGTACAAAATGCTTGCGCTAGATTCTGCTTCAAAATTCCTCCCCGCACACACGTAACACCTTACATAAACAAGGCTAGAATCCTAAAAATGAAATATCGCAGACAGTTTCATTTTGCAACGCTGATGTTCGGAATAGTTAATTTTAAATTACCGCCATATCTTGCGGACAAACTAGTTTGGTCCCGCGACGTGACTGCTGCCAGGACACGTGCGTCGTACTACTCACTCGCAGTACCTCGTCACCGCACCACCGCTTTCCGTGGCAGTTTCAGGTTCGCCGCATCCAAGTGCTGGAACGATTTGCCGCCACCGTTTCGTAGTCTGAAAACAATTTACAGCTTTAAATCAAAGTACAAATGCTATCTCCTAGATATGCAACTATTAAGCTAATTAATATTTTACCTAATTGGTTTCGACACGTCACGTGGCGGAGTCCTCCTAGCGGGCTGGATGCGGCGACACAACCTTTGTCATGATTATTATAATTTTCCGTCGGGTAATGTTTGCATGGTCTGAAAATTAATCGCAATATTATATTTATTTTATTTTATTTTAAAATGTCTTTATTGATAAAATTATAAGTGAAAAATTATTACAAAAGATCTTATTCTAATGTAAACTATCATATTATGTAAACGTTATACAAGTTAATTAACCTTTCTAAACTTATAAGATGTGTAAATAAAAGTGGGTATGTAATGAAAAATATATGTGGTTCCTATACCAGGAAAAACTAAAACGTGTCTTGGTTTGCAGGACTAGACACTTACAAAACAACAAAAGTACCTTTAAACATAAACACAAACATAATAGCGCTTGTAATAACATAAACACAAATATAATTCCGTGTTCCGAAACAAATGAAATAGAATGACTAATCGCATTCGAGCAAAAATCAAGTTAAATCGGAGAAGCGGCGCGATGGCCAAACCGGTTGCCGTAGTTTATGCACCTACTGCTACTCCGTCAGGAAATAGTGATGTGGTAGTTTGTACCTGTTATATGTCTTGGCGTATTTGAGATTATTTATTCTGGACCTACCAATAGAGGAAATAAGTTGATTTGGACTTTTCGGATTATTAATGAGGTAGAATTTGCGTGATAGTTTATAGACGTAGTGCTTTAAAGGGAGTAGATTTATTATTTTATGTAAATTGTTTAAGTTGGATTTTAAAGGGGTGTTATATGCAATTTTAACTGCTTTATTTTGTAAGACCTGAAGCTTACGATAGTGCGTATCTGCCATGCCACTCCATACGGGAGCAGCATACGTAATGCAGGGCCTTATAAGTGTGGTGTAGATGCGAATTTTAGTACTTGGACTTAATTTAGCTTTACGGTTCATGATCGGGGTCAGAGCACCAAAGGCTTTAGATCCTTTCAAAAGGAGTTGGTTGCAGTTTATTGACCAGTTAAGTTTTGTGTCAAGGTGTGTACCCAGGTATTTAACTGATTTTGACCACGGTACTGCATAGTTGTTAATTTTTACTAAACGAATAGGTATAGAACGACTCCTTGTAAATAGGATAGCTTCAGTTTTTGAAAAATTTAGTTTTAGTTTCCAAGTGGAGAAATATTCACAAAGCAGGTCTAGTGATAATTGTAGTCGAGATATAACAATGTCAATATCATCCGAAGTTGTAAAAGTAGCGGTATCATCCGCATAAATAGCCAAGTGAGTGTGGGGCTGCCTTGGAATATCGTGCATATAAAGGATGAAAAGGTAGGGGCCAAGAATAGAACCTTGAGGTACACCTGCCGGAATATCTTTAGGAGAGGAACGTGTATTGCCAATATGAACAGCAAATTGTCTGTTTAGTAGATAAGATTGGATTAATTTCACTAGCGACATGGAGACCTGATTTAATAGTAATTTATGTAGCAAGCCAGAGTGCCAAACAGTATCGAAGGCCTTTTCAATATCCAAAAGTACCATACCGGTTGATTTCCTATATATAATCGCAATATTATACACAGGCTTAATTATACTATCCGTACTTATTCAAAACTAGCTGGTACCCGCGACTTCGTCTGCGTACTTATAATTTGAATATTAAGGATTATATAAAAGGAACGGTATAGCATGTGATTAAAAGAGAGTAAGTAGGTATATTTAAAAAAACTAAAAAATATCTGTTTACAGTCGTTATAAAGTACCTATGTATTCCATTGAGTGGCAGAAATTACCTAGGAATATTTATCGGTCCCTTATGTCCAAGACACTTACAGGGGTCAGCGTCACGTTGTGTACAAAAATATTTTAAAATGACCTAATTTAAAACTTTTTTGTACACAACGTTTGCTATTTTGTTATTATTTGTTAAAATGTGGAGATTGTTTGGACTCGACACTCGCGAGCAGGCCACGTATACACCACGTGCGCTCCCCCACCACAAGACAGCGCCGTTGACTGCCGCCACACTTCGGCGAATGTGCGCGACGACGAACGACGACCGACGGCAGTGGCGGCGATGCAGAGTATTCGTTAAAAGGAACTTTATCTACAAAAGCCAAATTTTTTTAACTTGATACACCCAAAACTACTAAATATCATGTTCCTAGGTTCAGTGGTTAATATTTTGTATACAAAAAGTTTGGCTTCGTAGTTCCCGTTCCGAATCCGTTCCGTTCCGTTCGAATTTCGGAAAATCCGTTTGTATCCGGAAAAACTCTGCACATCCTAAGAGACCTACGTACCAAGTTTCATGGTTTTATCTTCAAAAATGACGAATACCCATACAAACATTCAACCCGTATTTCACCCCCATACTGGTAAAAATTTCAAAATGCTTGAACAAACGATTTTTTGTTTGTTATTTAGTGCCTAAACACAAAATTTAATATTTTTATCTTGAAAAATGACGAACCTCATAAAAAATTTCAACACCTATTTTATCCCCTCAAAGATCGAATTTTCAAAAACGCTTTAACAAATTGTTTTTTTATTTCTTATCAAGTACCTAAATATAAAGTTTCGTGGTTTTATCCCCAAAAATGACGAACTCCCATACAAACTTTCAACCCTCATTTCACCCCCTCACTGGTCGAAATTTCAGCAACGCTAGAACAAATGTTTAATTATTTTTTATCAAGTGCTTAAATATAAAGTTTCATGGATTTATATTTTAAAATTAAAATATCCCATACAAACTTTCAACCCCTATTTCAATCTCTTCGTCCCTTCTTTTCGCAATAAAAGGTATCCTATGTCCTTTCTCAGGGTCTAAAGATTGTCTGTGCCAAATTTAATCAAAATCGGTTGAGAGGTTTAAGCGGGAAAGCGTAACAGACAGACAGACAGACAGAGTTACTTTCGCATTTATAATATTAGTAAGGATTATTTTCCCTCGTTAAATAGTAAACAAACTAAGTGTAGGTGTTATAATTTCGTTGACGAACTGATTACCTATCCGTTTCTTTGTCTAAAATGAGTATTACCTTATTACTATGATTGATTGATTGATTGATTGGGCTTAAAGTTCGTATAAATGTCTATCGAATTACCTCCTCAAGTTTAAAGCGTAGCTAGTCATGTAGTACTATATTAATTATGTGGTGTAAGTAATTAGATTTTATCTGTATGTAATGTAACAGTCAGTTGAATAAAAAAACTTATACAAATCAGATCAATTAATTGGCGTAATGTGATTTTAGAAAGAGTTTTAATGTTAATAGATAGCTAGCTATAGCTATGTGTAGGTTCCTGTAGGAATGAGATATAACTGTTTAATAAAGACAGTTGCATCAAAATTTTATCATAAATTCCCTAAATTATGGCGCCTACCTACCCTCTAAGTTAGAAAAGTGATCAAATACTAACTTGAGGTCACTCAGTTTAAAAAAAAAACATCGAAATCATTCCAGTAGCTATGGCGTCATGCGCTTCTTGACACGATCACGAAATCTAGATTTCCGCGGGAATGAGGTATTTTCCCGCCATAAAAAGCAGCCTGTGTCCGTGCCTAAGATCCTATCTTTAAATTAACCAAGTCTTATAAAATTCCGTTCAGACGTTAAGGCGTGAATGAGGCAAACTTTTAAAACAAACAATTAAAAATCACTAACCTAGTTTTCTGTCTACTGCCTACGCCTTAAGTACGATAGCATAAATATTAATAGGCCATATCCTTTTCTAGATTACTATCTATCAGCTAACTAAATTTCATCAAAATCCGTTGAGCCGTTTAGGCATGATAGACAAAACTCCCAGCAAAATCCATAAAAAAATCACTAACTCAATTCAGTTTTCTGCCTACTTCCTACCCCCTAAGTACGATGACGTGATCAATTTGCTCGTACAACCGTTTTTAGATAACCAACTATTACCTTACTAAATTTCATTAAAATCCGTTCAGCCGTTTAGACGTGAAAGAGCAAAAGTCCCAACAAAAACGACTACAAATCACTAAATCAATTTAGTTATCTGCCAACTGCCTACCCCCTAAGAACGATGGCGTGATTATTTATAGCCTATGACCATTTCTAGGTTATCATCTATCACCATACCAAATTTCATCAAAATCCGTTGAGCCGTTTAGGCGTGAAAGAGTAACAGACAGACAGACAGACAGACAGACAGACAGAGTTACTTTCGCATTTATAATATTAGTATGGATGTATTAGAATATCCTTAGCATAAAAAGTATAATTAATAATTAAACTTTTTATTCATTCCAAAGGGGATGATGTAGTAGGTATTATATGCGTTTCCGGCGCAACTAGGCCAACCCTTAGTTAGCAGTATAGTATTAAGTGAATATTATTATAATGTAATTGGGAATTCAATAAACAACCATCTTGGACTACACACGTCTTTTGATTTATCTATGTTTCCTACATCATAACATATCTTAACGTAGAACTGGGTCATATGACACCTGCTGCGCGACCATCAACCACGTCTTTGCAAGCGTTCTTACCTCATCATGGGGTCGTACGGGAGGAAGCTACTACCACCAAACTGCGGGTCGTTTTTAACGCCTCTATGAAAACGGACAGCAACTACAGTCTCAACGATCTCATGGAGACAGGACCCAACTTGCAAAAAGATATGTGTTCTCTCATTATCAAGTGGAGGAGCTATAAATACGCTCTCACTGCCGATATCGAGAAGATGTTTCGCGCCATATTTTTACACGAAGATCAAAGGCCCCTGCAAAAGATCATCTGGCGTTCATCTCCTAACAATGTACTACAGGAGATGGAACTGTGTACGGTAACGTATGGGACTAAAGCAGCCCCGTTCCTTGCTATGCGCACGCTAAAGCAACTAGCAGATGACGAAGGACACGAGTTTCCTATGGCAAATAAAGCATTACGTCACCAATTCTATATGGATGACGTCTTGATTACAGGGCATAATACACTAGAAGGCGCGCGAACATTACAAAAACAACTTTTCGAATTGTTACGCAGGGGCGGATTTACGCTGAGAAAATGGGCAACTAACGATACAGATGTCCTTCAGGATCTCCCCGAGGAGCAGAAAAGTCAACAAAACGTCTTTAACTTCAAACAGGATACACCAACAAAAATGCTCGGACTTGGCTGGAATACATCACTCGACCACTTCTGTTTTAAATGGAGCCTGACTGCACGGAACGGGAAAATAACTAAACGGATGTTATTATCCATACTAATATTATAAATGCGAAAGTAACTCTGTCTGTCTGTCTGTCTGTCTGTTACTCTTTCACGCCTAAACGGCTCAACGGATTTTGATGAAATTTGGTATGGTGATAGATGATAACCTAGAAATGGTCATAGGCTATAAATAATCACGCCATCGTTCTTAGGGGGTAGGCAGTTGGCAGATAACTAAATTGATTTAGTGATTTGTAGTCGTTTTTGTTGGGACTTTTGCTCTTTCACGTCTAAACGGCTGAACGGATTTTAATGAAATTTAGTAAGGTAATAGTTGGTTATCTAAAAACGGTTGTACGAGCAAATTGATCACGTCATCGTACTTAGGGGGTAGGAAGTAGGCAGAAAACTGAATTGAGTTAGTGATTTTTTTATAGTTTTTGCTGGGAGTTTTGTCTATCATGCCTAAACGGCTCAACGGATTTTGATGAAATTTAGTTAGCTGATAAATAGTAATCTAGAAAAGGATATGGCCTATTAATATTTATGCTATCGTACTTAAGGCGTAGGCAGTAGACAGAAAACTAGGTTAGTGATTTTTAATTGTTTGTTTTAAAAGTTTGCCTCATTCACGCCTTAACGTCTGAACGGAATTTTATAAGACTTGGTTAATTTAAAGATAGGATCTTAGGCACGGACACAGGCTGCTTTTTATGGCGGGAAAATACCTCATTCCCGCGGAAATCTAGATTTCGTGATCGTGTCAAGAAGCGCATGACGCCATAGCTACTGGAATGATTTCGATGTTTTTTTTTTAAACTGAGTGACCTCAAGTTAGTATTTGATCACTTTTCTAACTTAGAGGGTAGGTAGGCGCCATAATTTAGGGAATTTATGATAAAATTTTGATGCAACTGTCTTTATTAAACAGTTATATCTCATTCCTACAGGAACCTACACATAGCTATAGCTAGCTATCTATTAACATTAAAACTCTTTCTAAAATCACATTACGCCAATTAATTGATCTGATTTGTATAAGTTTTTTTATTCAACTGACTGTTACATTACATACAGATAAAATCTAATTACTTACACCACATAATTAATATAGTACTACATGACTAGCTACGCTTTAAACTTGAGGAGGTAATTCGATAGACATTTATACGAACTTTAAGCCCAATCAATCAATCAATCAATCATAGTAATAAGGTAATACTCATTTTAGACAAAGAAACGGATAGGTAATCAGTTCGTCAACGAAATTATAACACCTACACTTAGTTTGTTTACTATTTAACGAGGGAAAATAATCCTTACTAATATTATAAATGCGAAAGTAACTCTGTCTGTCTGTCTGTCTGTTACGCTTTCCCGCTTAAACCTCTCAACCGATTTTGATTAAATTTGGCACAGACAATCTTTAGACCCTGAGAAAGGACATAGGATACCTTTTATTGCGAAAAGAAGGGACGAAGAGATTGAAATAGGGGTTGAAAGTTTGTATGGGATATTTTAATTTTAAAATATAAATCCATGAAACTTTATATTTAAGCACTTGATAAAAAATAATTAAACATTTGTTCTAGCGTTGCTGAAATTTCGACCAGTGAGGGGGTGAAATGAGGGTTGAAAGTTTGTATGGGAGTTCGTCATTTTTGGGGATAAAACCACGAAACTTTATATTTAGGAACTTGATAAGAAATAAAAAAACAATTTGTTAAACCGTTTTTGAAAATTCGATCTTTGAGGGGATGAAATAGGTGTTGAAATTTTTTATGAGGTTCGTCATTTTTCAAGATAAAAATATTAAATTTTGTGTTTAGGCACTAAATAACAAACAAAAAATCGTTTGTTCAAGCATTTTGAAATTTTTACCAGTATGGGGGTGAAATACGGGTTGAATGTTTGTATGGGTATTCGTCATTTTTGAAGATAAAACCATGAAACTTGGTACGTAGGTCTCTTAGGATGTGCAGAGTTTTTCCGGATACAAACGGATTTTCCGAAATTCGAACGGAACGGAACGGATTCGGAACGGGAACTACGAAGCCAAACTTTTTGTATACAAAATATTAACCACTGAACCTAGGAACATGATATTTAGTAGTTTTGGGTGTATCAAGTTAAAAAAATTTGGCTTTTGTAGATAAAGTTCCTTTTAACGAATACTCTGCATCGCCGCCACTGCCGTCGGTCGTCGTCGTTCGTCGTCGCGCACATTCGCCGAAGTGTGGCGGCAGTCAACGGCGCTGTCTTGTGGTGGGGGAGCGCACGTGGTGTATACGTGGCCTGCTCGCGAGTGTCGAGTCCAAACAATTTCTACATTTTAACAAATAATAACAAAATAGCAAACGTTGTGTACAAAAAAGTTTTAAATTAGGTCATTTTAAAATATTTTTGTACACAACGTGACGCTGACCCCTGTAAGTGTCTTGGACATAAGGGACCGATAAATATTCTTAGGTAATTTCTGCCACTCAATGGAATACATAGGTACTTTATAACGACTGTAAACAGATATTTTTTATTTTTTTTAAATATACCTACTTACTCTCTTTTAATCACATGCTATACCGTTCCTTTTATATAATCCTTAATATTCAAATTATAAGTACGCAGACGAAGTCGCGGGTACCAGCTAGTCGGATATAAACAAGCTATACGACCCCCTCGGGTGGCTTGCTCCGATCATAGTCAGTGCTAAAATATTATTCCAAAACTTGTGGAATAATAAACTTACCTGGGATGAACCTATACCCGACCAAACGGCGAAAGAATGGAGAAAAATCCAGTCAGATTTGGAAAATTTATGCGAAATAACAATACCGAGGTGGATAAGTAGTGCCAGTAAGCACATTGAATTAGGTTGGATTTTGTGACGCAAGCGAAAAAGCCTACGCCTGCGTAATTTACACCAAAACAACTAACGAACAAGGAGAATGCGTCACAACATTGCTTACGTCAAAAACCAAGGTAGCGCCGCTGAACAAGAAACCTTCCCTGCCGAGACTGGAACTATGTGGCGCGCTTCTACTGGCGCGGCTTATGGAGAAGGTCAAGCTTGCACTATCGGAAAATGAACTTACCATTCATTGCTGGACGGACTCCCAGGTCGTGTTGGCGTGGCTGCAAGGAGGCAATAAGAACTGGGAAAAATATGTCTCTAATCGAACGGCAATCATAACCTCGATAATACCCGCTACACAATGGAAGTACGTCAAATCAAAGGACAACCCTGCCGACTGTGCTAGTAGAGGATTACTGCCATCTCAGCTTATAAACTTCGATTTGTGGTGGCACGGACCTAGCTGGCTAAAAACGGGACGTAAGGCCGACTTTGAAAGCAAGGAGTTCATAACAAACGTGGACATGACCTACGAGTGTCATGCTCAAGTTATGAAACAAAACGATGATAACACAATAAGTCAGCTGTTAGAACGATGCGGCACAATGACTCAGGCAACCCGATGCCTAGCCTGGGTATCGCGTTTCATAACAAGGCTTAGAAATAAAAGTTACAAGTTTGATATTTGTTTGTCAACTACAGAATTGCAAAAGGCTAATGACTTCATTATTCTGGCCACACAACAAAAATATTTTGCCGATGACATTTTATATCTAAAGAAAAACGGAACTGTAACTTCAAAAAGCAAAATATTAAATTTAACTCCATTCCTGGACGCTAAAGGAATACTACGAGTGGGAGGACGACTGCATAACACCACTCTACCGGAAGAAAGCAAGCACCCTGCTATCTTACCGCATCATGGACGTCTTACACAGCTTGTTGTAGAACACGCACACAAGCACACGTTACACGGTGGCGTGCGGTTAACATTAGCGTACACGAGACAACGCTACTGGATAGTGGGTGGAACGCGTGCAGCCAAAAGCATTATCCGTCTATGCGTGAGATGCCATCGCTTCAGAACAACGAAGAAAGATCAAATTATGGGAAACTTACCATTGGAGAGAGTAACACCGTCTCGACCCTTCACCCACTGCGGCGTGGACTACACTGGACACGTGGAGGTCAAATTAAACAAAGGACGGGGAGTGAAGACTACAAAGGGATATATTGCTATATTTATATGCCTAGTTACGAAGGCTGTTCACATCGAATTGGTGTCAGATCTAAGCTCTCAAGCATTTTTGGCAGCCCTAAAGAGACTGTGCGCGAGGCGTGGAACTCCGACGCATATGTATTCGGATAATGGCACGAATTTTAAGGGAGCCGCTCGAATTTTACAAGAAGAATTCACCGCATACAAAACAATGACCTCGCCTGAATTCTTCAAAGCAATAAATAACCATCAAATCAAATGGCACTTCCTATGCCCGCAGTGGCCAACGGCGGCTGGCGTATGGGAGGCGGCAGTGAAATCTATGAAATTTCACTTAACTAGGGTCCTGGGAGAACAAAAGCTGGATTACGAGCAGTTTACAACACTACTCGCGCAGATTGAAGCCTGCCTGAACAGTAGACCGCTATGCCCACTTACCGAGAATGTGGATGACCTAGACACGTTGACGCCGGGTCACTTCCTTACCGGGACACCACTGATGTCGCTGCCTCAAGAGGACTGCTCTGAAGATAAAATAGATCTCCGTAATAAATGGAAGCTGGTTGAACAGATGCAACACCATATCTGGCGTCGGTGGTCTAACGAATACCTTCACCAATTGCAAACTAAGAGCAAATGGTTGAAGCCGAAGGAAAATATCTGCGTTGGAGACTTAGTTCTTGTAAAAGAGGATAATCTGCCTCCTGGGAAATGGGCTATGGCACGAGTACTTACCCTACACCCTGGAGCTGACGGTTATGTTCGTGTCGTTACCATCAAGACACAGAACAACGTCCTCAAGCGACCGATAACTAAGCTGGCACCTCTTCCGAAACGTGAGATAACAGAAACTACGATAGAGAGTAGTAGCAACGATATGCCAGGAGAGCAACCTACTAAGAGAGATCGCACAACTAAATGCCACAAGAGGAAGAACTGTTTCACAATACTGTTGTTGTCTTTGTTTACATTAACATCAACTTCGAGTGCTGCCGCTGTCGCCACACCGATGACGTCACCACTGAAAACTACACCAATCAAGGCCAATAAACCAATTTATTTTGATGAAATAGGAAACCTGCAACTCATCCACGATGAATGGACTCTCTTAGTTTACTACAACTTAACAAGTTTCTGGCAAGGAACTTCAAGGATAAAACAATACATAAATAATATCGATCATTTATGTCAAAGAAGCGACAAACAGCCATGCGAACCAGTAGTGTCGCAACTAAAACACGAACTCGATCAGCTGACTGCCTATAACACCCTCTTGCTGGAACAACATTTAAGTCGCCGAAAACGAGGTTACTTTAACGGAGTAGGTAACCTGGCAAGAACTTTATTTGGTGTTTTGGATGAAGATTTTGCTGCGAAATACCAAAACGACATTGAACAAGTCCAGCAGAACGAAAATTATCTTTTGCAGCTAATTAAGAATCAAACGAGCATAGTCGAATCTGAAAATAACTTGATCAAAGCCAACGAAAACTTCATGAAGCAGTAACTGGACGTTATACACGATTACATAACGAGAGCTAACGATTTCATGAACAAAATCGTGTATAAGGTGGAATTAATGTCTTCCATGAACGAAATCAACGCAGCGTCCTTGACAGCCAGCTTGATCTTAACTAACTTGAAACGTACGCAGGAACTACTTTTGGATACCCTTATGAACATCCACAACGGCCATTTGGACATCCACCTGCTCACCCCGAAACAACTAATTCACGAACTACACATGATTGCAGCGAGAATATCGACTCGGCTCACGTTACCTGTAAAAAATATCGAACAAAACTTAAAAGATATTTACAAGCTTATTTATGTCAAGGCTCGTATTACGCAATCATACCTACTGCTAGAAGTGCACATACCGCTAACGAGTGACGATGATTATCAGGTGTTTCGAGCAATACCGCTCCCGATGTATCAGCCTAACGATGACGTCATAAAGGTAACAACTACGTCAACGCACATAGCAGCCAACTTCAGAAAAGATACATACATATCTATGAGCCAAGATGATGTTAATCAATGTGTACAAATAAATGAGATAAACTTCATTTGTAACACGAACTATCCGATTTCAAGCCTACATAGTGAACTGGCGCCGTACGAGGCAAAAATACTAGGACAGCAAACAAATCCGCATTGCATAACAACTGCAGTTCAATGTTCCGACGAGTGGATCAAATTGCATACAACAAACAGATGGCTTTATTTTTGTTGCAAAAATTGCCACGCTAGAGTCATATGCGGAAATAATGTTATGACAACGAACACGGAGAGAGTTGGAACACTGGATTTGGAGGAAGGGTGTGTCATTCAGAAAAAGGATACGACTCTTTTCGCCTTCAACCATTTTGGAAGCCAGACGAACGTCGATCCTGGCCTGCTCCAGCTTTCGGATGTGAACATGCATCTAACGGAAGAGATGCATTTTGACTTCAGTGGAATAAACAACAACTCCTCCACCCTTAATCAAAGCAAGCTACACGACACCATAGACAAACTTTTGAAACAGCAGAAAGACAACGAAAAGTTACCAAACGCCGAGATAACTACTCACGACGTCCACCAATACATTGTTTTGTACCTGTTGTTAGTAGGAGTCATATCTGCTGCAGTATACTATTCTATAAGAAAATGCCGTCGAATAATTAATGGCAAGAAGGAAAGGACAACGCACGCAGTACAAATAAATCTACCTACGACTACGACGAGCCGTCAGAGCATGGAACTTCAGCAGAGGGAGCCATCCTACGCAGCTGTTGCACCCAAGAAACTTTACGGAGATACTTCAGTGCAGATGACGGATCTAGCATTAATTAGGCAATGAAATATTTAAGATATTTAAGTAACTTGTAAATTTTGTACTGTGCTGTATTGGTTACACGATCTTTTACGAATCATATCGTTTCACCCTTTTAATTTACTTTTCTTTCCTCTTATAAGTTGGGAGCATGTACGGTCTTCAACCGAACATAATTTGCTAACGTTGCGCCCTGCTTTTGGTAGCGATGCGCAGTCGATTATATTAGTGGGTCAGTGTGAAACGGTCACTCAACGTAAACGATACGTACTAGCCACGAGCGCTAATAAACACGTAATAAACAATTTAACCTACTTAACGAATCTTTGAGTTAACGATCAACTCCTACAACTACAACTGAAGATGGAGCGCTGAAGCCGGAACCCAGCTTTGGCCCTTACAAATATAATTCAACATCGTAAACGTACTGGCGTATATGATGTTGAAATGTACAGGCACCCGGAAGCTGTAAATGATGACAGTTCGTTATTAAGGTGCAAAATAAATTCCAGGCATATAACTTCAAAAGTCTATTTAACTTACATTTTATATAACCCTGCTGCTGAAGGTAGAGATGCCATAAGCAGTTATTATTGCACTTGTATTCAAGGCAGAAGAACACTGGGTAGTTGCGCCCATGTCATCAGTGTCGTTTTTTATTTGGGATGGGCGAGGCATAATGATACGTTCGACCACCCGGCATTAAGCATGGATGAAGTGCTCATAATAAATGAACACTAATTATAGATTTAAGTCATGATTTAATGTATTGTTTTTTTTAATGTTCAATTATTATTAATATTATTGTATTTTCTACATTATTCTGAGAAACCAGGTGTCATTATGCTTCTTAATTATCAACTGATAATATAAAACCAGACACAAAAGGCTTTCTCGGAAAAAATGTGAAAAATAAAATAATGCGCCTAACCAAAAACATTACGCAATTTTAATGTGTTCGCCTCTGATTTCGGCCATGCGGACTTTTTACATTAATTTATGAGATACTAGCTGGTACCCGCGACTTCGTCTGCGTACTTTTAATTTGAATATTAAGGATTATATAAAAGGAACGGTATAGCATGTGATTAAAAGAGAGTAAGTAGGTATATTTAAAAAAAAATAAAAAATATCTGTTTACAGTCGTTATAAAGTACCTATGTATTCCATTGAGTGGCAGAAATTACCTAGGAATATTTATCGGTCCCTTATGTCCAAGACACTTACAGGGGTCAGCGTCACGTTGTGTACAAAAATATTTTAAAATGACCTAATTTAAAACTTTTTTGTACACAACGTTTGCTATTTTGTTATTATATGTTAAAATGTAGAACTTGTTTGGACTCGACACTCGCGAGCAGGCCACGTATACACCACGTGCGCTCCCCCACCACAAGACAGCGCCGTTGACTGCCGCCACACTTCGGCGAATGTGCGCGACGACGAACGACGACCGACGGCAGTGGCGGCGATGCAGAGTATTCGTTAAAAGGAACTTTATCTACAAAAGCCAATTTTTTTTAACTTGATACACCCAAAACTACTAAATATCATGTTCCTAAGTTCAGTGGTTAATATTTTATTTTTTTTTTAATCTTTATTTAATAAAGAGGGTTTTGTCAAACATTGACCACGCCACCCCCATCGGACTAACCTAGATTATCGCCTACGTAAACACAATTTTACATATTTATATAGCACCCTAGCCTTGTCCGACAATGGGAAAGCCAAGATACTATTATACAAACCAACATCTTCGATAATAATATTCGGGAATCGTATTAGAAATTGTCGCCTTTCCGCTTCAACCCGCGCACACTCCGCCATCACATGCAGAGCATCCTCCACTTGATCACATATGTCACATTTTGGTGAGTTTACTTTCCTCATCAAAAAGCCGAAACTATTTAGCGGAATGTGTCCGGATCGAAGTCGATGGGCTAATACAATGGATTCCCTACTCATACCAGTACCCGCGAACCACAGGTTATGCGGTAAACTGGGTTGTATAGTCTTGTACCATATTGCCTTAGTCAGAGACCTCTCATCAAAATGTACTTTCCACTGCTCTTTACATAGTTCTTTGATGCTATTTAAGACTTCCGTAAAATATGGTAAACAAGATAGAAATTCCCCATTCGTAGTACCATCCTTTGCCAAATAATCGGCTTTTTCGTTTCCAGTTATACCAGTATGAGAAGGGATCCACTGCAACACAACCTTCTTCTTCTGTGCAGTCAGTTCATACATGGTACCTATAATGTCATATGCTATCGGTAGCCCTCGTATCGACGAGGCGCATCGAGCAACATGTTGGAGCGCGCTTTTCGAATCGGACAAAATAACTACTTTCGAGCATGGGACATCAGTGACGTAGGCCAGAGCCTCTGCGATTGCTATCAATTCCGCCCGCATAATTGACACACTGGCAGGGATTTTCAAACTGATGGAATTGTTGTTTTGGATATCAAAAAAAGCTGCACCTGCGCCACTATCATCCTTTGAACCGTCCGTAAATATTTTATAATATTTGCTATATTTCTCATTTATGAACTGGTTGCACAGATCGCCCAATACTAAAGGCTCGTATTGGCGTTTTGGCCCTGTTATTAAATCAATTTGTGTTTGAATTGACTCGGCTAATTTCATGTTACCAACCCAAGTGTTAAAACCAAACATCTCCAACTGATTACTCGAAAATATTAACTTATCCCTAAAAGAATCATGTATGTGAACTAAAAGCGGCGTTTTCTTGTTTTTCCAGAAGACACTTCGACTCTTTAACAACAACTTACCAAGCAGGTTTATTATATGATGGTTTGTAAAGGACTTGCACTTGAGCCAATACTTACCGGCTAGATACTTCCTCCTCACACACAAAGGGGGTATGCCGAGCTCACATTCCATTACATGCACAGCTGTTGATTTGATAAAGCCGCCTATAGTTCGCATACATTGATTCTGCACAACATCTAATTTATCCAATTGTTTTTTAGAGCTAACGTCATATAAAAAACTGCCATAATCCAATCTACTTCTAACACAAGCTATAAATAATCTTCTTAAGTGTATTGGATGAACCCCCCAACCCGGCCCTGTTAAAACTTTAAGAATATTTACAAATTTTAGAGCTTTAAATCTAATTTCGTTAATATGTTTGTTCCAATTTAATTTACGATCCAACCACATGCCCAAGTACTTAATGTTATCAACCACACTCAAACTCTTATTATCTATTCGTAAGTCAACTTGATCCTGTTTGAAACTCCTTTGGAATATACAAATCTTGCTTTTATTAGAAGACACGCTTAGACCGATATTCACTAATAATTCAGAAAAAATATCTAATGCTCTTTGTAATTTAGACCGAGCTTCATCCAACCTTGTACAAGTTGCATAAAAAACAAAATCATCGGCATACTGGGACATAAAAACATCACTTATTTGTCTCGCCACGCATATCGTTACGATATTGAAAAGAAGGGGTGAGCTAGGATCGCCCTGTGCTAATCCTCGACAAGTGTATCGGCATACATAACTTCGGTCTATTAATATTTTGAGATGTCTTTCTTTTAGGAAATTCCACAGGTATAGACATAAATTTGGGCCTACTTTTAAATCATCTAGAACCCTTAATAAAAATAAAATATCCACATTGTTATATGCGCTATCAATATCCATGAAGCATGCAATTGTATTTTTCTTTTCCGAAAAACCTAAATATATCCTGGTTATCAAACTTGTTAAATTATCGTAAGTCGAATGAGCTTTTCTGAAACCTGTATTATTTTCGCTAAATATCTTCTTTCTCTCACAATGCCATTCTAATCTTTTGTTAAGTATACTGTGAAAAATTTTACATAAGCATGACATCATGGATATTGGGCGCAAAGCTGATGTAGAAGTTAGATCTCTGCCAGGTTTAGGTAACGCCACTATATTTATCTCCCTCCATTGAAGAGGCACGAATCCTTTTATATAAAATTCATTGTATAGAAACAGCAAAAATTGTTTTCCCTTCTTAGGTAAGTGTTTTAACATACAATAACTTATAGCATCTAGTCCCGGTGAAGTATTTTTACAGGTCCTAAGGCTTTGATATAGTTCCGAACTAGTAATAGCAACACCCAATTCTGACTCATTAGATGTAAAACAAGGTTCACGTGGCAGTACATAATCGGGGGTAAGGCTGTGTAACAGTTCGTTAGCTAAGTGATTAGGTATTGCTGTTCTTGGTCCTCTGGTATTTTTAGTCCACTGCATTCTTTTCCACATGTCACTAGGTGAAACGGACTGGTCTAGCGATGTCCAGTATGTTTGTCTGTCTGATGCACGTGCTTTTCTTATACATTTTTGAGCCGAACCTATCCTACTTTTTAACTCGTCTATGTTATCCGGGGTAGGGTTACGTCTCATAGCTGCTAGTGCTAGACGACGTTTCGCTACTGCTTCAGACAAAGCTGGCGTCCAATAAGCCTTAGGAACAAACTTTTTGGTGGGATTCTGACAGATTTTAATAAAAGGAATGTGTAAATCTGCAGCTATATTAATATATTCTACAAATACGTCATATGCTGACTGTAATGTTTGAGAGAAATTAAAATTTGAAAACAAATTTTGTAATAGTTCAGTATACGAGGTCCAATCGGCTTTTCTGAAATTTCTTTTAACTATCGACGGCATAGTGTTTTGTAAATAGGTTGAAAGTATAATAAATCTATGATCACTTCCTAAAGTTTCGTTTGTAACTGTCCATGTAAATTTCAAAGCGATATCAGATGTAACCAAAGATATATCCGGCGATGATTGCTGTAGAATTCCATTCACGAACTTAATTCGCGTCGTTTGACCATCATTCAACATAACAAAATTGCTATCAATTAACGCGTCTAAAATTTGTTCTCCTTTGTCATTAAGCCTACTTGACCAATTAGGATGATGACCGTTCAGATCACCTAGAATGAGTGTTTTTTTGGTAGCTAACGAAAACAAAGAAAACCAATGTGCTGTACGCGTTCTAACAGATGGCGGACAATAAACAGAAAATATGTTTTCAATAAAATCGCAATTTAAAATTTTGACATGTACCACTTCAATTCCGGAGTTTCCTATATTCACTAGCGAACTGATATGTGACTGGATGGATGTATGCACGACCAACGCAACCCCCCCGTAGGAGTCATTACGATCCCGTCGATAAATAGTATAGTTAGACAGCCTTACGCAAATATTGGGATTGAGCCAAGATTCACTTATAGCAGCGATATGAATTTTTTCTTGCAAAAGTAAATTTTCAAATGGTATAATTTTAGGACTTACACTTTGTGCATTCCACTGACCTATTTTAATCCTATTACTATTTTTAAACAGCGCCATTTATACAGGGTGTTAGTGACATCGTAACGAAAAAAAAAATGGAACGCCTATTTTATTGTACTAAAAACGATGGTGGGTGTTTTTCTTGTCGCAAATGTTTAATTAAGATTTTCAATTTTTACTGTGCCGCAATGTAAGTCGAACAACGCGCCACACAGACGCTAAACTTACGCGCGGCTACGTTACGCGTGTGAGATACGATGTTGATATCTAGGTAGGAGTTTTCATTCTCTTGTATTTAGATGCTTAGTAGTGGTTCAACGTTTAAAAATGTTGTTTGTTGAAGTAGAACACCTACTGCCACGATTTTTCACGCACGGTACCTACCTACCAGTTATTAAAACGTTCCTAACTTATTAACAATAAAAACCCTACTCTTGCCTTACCTTAATTGTTATTCCTTCGGATGAAGTACCTAGGTAGGTACCCTAGAACATGTCACGTCACGTAGGTATGCAACATCGCGTTTCCTCCGCGGTAGGTAGGTACCACACGCACTCACAAACACAACACCTTGCTCTTTAATAAACATCAACAATCTTCCATACTTTTGTGCAGTAAATGGTCTATGATCTATCATCATAGTCGACACTACTCATTTACAGAATAAAACAAACACAAAACACTCACAAACACGAAAAAAATATCCTCGAAAAACATCACGCGATTCGGGTCAAGCTTAGTATTCGACTGAGCGGAAGCGCGTGGCGGCGTTAGCGCAAAGCATCAAAGGCGCCGACTAAGGGCGCCGACGACGCACCGGCCGCGGCCGCGTCGAGCCGACGACTAGAGAGAGAGAGAGAAGTATGTTTATGGTGCAAGTGACAGAGAAAGAAATAGTATCTGTTCGTATGCCTACTTTATTGGCGAGGGTTGCCCTTGACCCGTGCGCCGGCTATTCACCTGCGCATAGCTGAAGTTGTAGATACGTTATTATTATTATTGATGACATTGATAAAATTTAATAATTAGTAATTTTTATTTGTTTATTTTAAATGTGCGTTCTATGCAGCTTAAAACACAATATGGGACTAAAAAAAATCTATTATTTTTATGAATTTGGCGACAGGAAACTTCACTTGATACCTATCAACTCAAAGAAATACCTAGTATCTGTTCGTAATGCCTACTTTATTGGCGCGCGTTGCCCTTGATCCGTGAGGCTATTCACGTCCGAGTATCCATCAAGACAGATCAAACAAGCCCTAACTCGGAGGTCTTGCGTCCCAGGATTCTTTAATTATGTCTTAGAACCTTCTTGGCCTATGTGGTCCAGTGGTTGAGCGATGGGATGCGGAGGGTCCGGGTTCGTATTCCGGTGGGGACATATCACAAAAATCTGTTTATAAGGCCTTTGGTTGGGACGTTACAGGCTGATCACCTGATTGTCCGAAAGTAAAATGATCCGTGCTTCGGAAGGTACGTTAAGTCGTTGCTCCCGTCTACTAGGTACTTATGTAAGCACGTAGCCGTTACATGAATATTGTACACAGAACAGGATAGGTTTAATTAGTTCTTTACTGATGATTTAACAATGAGATTTAAAACTACGAATAACTTAGTACTTAGTACCTCGGTACGGTACCAACATGTAACAAGAAAAATAAGATCACTCCACTCGGACAATTTTTTTCTTTGAACATGCCGACATTGCCTACGCGGCGGAGTTGCCGAACTATTGATAGGTAGATTATCAATTGTTGAACTTGAAAATTGTCTAAACTCTCGAAAGTAGTGATAGTACATTTAGATCGATACTAGCGATAGTACCGATAGGTCTTGCTTTGTAACAATAATGGGTATTGATCTAAAAGATTTATTTATTTTCGATTTTTGTGTAGCGAGGTTTTGCGTAGGTACTTACATACTAAGTTGGTGGATGGTTGACATAGTAGGTAACTAATTACCTAATCTGTGGTGGTTGTGTTAGTTGGTTGTTAGTTATTCTAATGACAACAAAGAATACAATTATTTACTGTTTCAACTGTTTTAGGTAGATAATGGCCCTGATTCCTATGAGTAAATGAATGAATAACCCGGTCGAATCAAAAAGGTATCTCGCTGGTAACTTAATTCTGTCGGTTGTTTTAGATTTCTGCTTAAAATTGACGTGTATTCCATAAATTTTATGCCTGTTGATTATCCGTCCATTTAAGAATAAGAATAAAATAAATTTATAATTTACGATAGACAGAGAAAGAAATAGGATCGGTTCGTAGTGCCTACTTTGTAGGCCGCGCCGCCGCCGCGCCGCCGCCGCGCCGCCGGCGTGCGGCGCGGGGCGCGCGGAGCGGGGCGTGCGGAGCGGGGCGCGCGGCGCGGTGCGTGTGGACGTTGACCCGTTCGAGCAGCTGTTGTCTCCATTACATCGAAAATTTTCGATAATTTGTCATTATTGTTTTTTTTATTGAAATTTGGGTTCTATGCAGCTAAAAGCACAATATGGAATTGAAAATAATTAAAAACAAAACTCAAAATTTCATGAATTTTGCGACGGAAAATTCCACTAGATATTAACTCAGAATCATGGTCTGAATCATCCCTTTCAGTATTCGTTACGATGTCACTAACACCCGGTATATCCTAGAAACATTTTTAAGACCGGCCACTCAGATACATTTCCAACTGCCACAAGAATTAACCATTCAATGCACAATCTAATCATCTGACTTATTTTATCTTTAAAGTTTAAATTCTTCATAAACACCACTTCTTTAATTCTTGCTATCAGTTCACTAAAAGTGACTTCTCGTTCTTGTTCTTGTTTCTGGGCACATTTCTGTTCCTTTTTTTTCCCTTCCACTGTCGAATCTGACCTTATTTCGGAATCGGTACTATCCCACCAACACTCGTTATCTTTTCGTTTTGTATTGTTCTTCTGTTTTTTCTGTTTATTGGTTTTCTTTTCAATGTGATCTTTCTTCGTTGCAGGAGTTTCAGCTGGTCTTAAGTCGTCCTGTATATGTGGATTTCTTTCCGAAAACCACGAAAATTCGGCTGCTGTTGTTAACGGAATCTCGTTTTCCTTTTTAGCAGGTTGTACCGGGCTTTCTGGGGGTACATACATGTTAAGAGCCTTTGCATAGGAACATCGAAATTCCGACATGATCTCGCGAATTCGTCTTTCCTTTTGATATACCGGACACTTTTGTTTCTCTAAAGACATATGGTTCTGTGAGCAATTTGCGCATTTGAAATTTTCCTTCATGCAGTTTTCATGGGGTCCACGGCATTTAGGGCAAACAATCTCTCTTGATGGACATCTCGCAGCAATATGACCATACTTCCAGCATCTCGAGCATTGAGTTACCGTAAACACATAAGGTTCAACAGAAATTTGTAAATGACCAACTCTCACGAATGATGGTACAACGGATCCTTTAAAACCTAGTCGCGCTACGTCACAGGGCACCCACTTGCCATTTTCGGCTCGTTTCTGTAATCTCTTAGCTGATACTAAGCAAGCCGGTTCTTCTACCGAGACATTGTTTTTAATATCTTCATCAAGGAGATCCATGTCGACTCCTTTGATGACGCCATAAGATATATGGACGTCATTGACACGTTGGATACTCCAATCCATATCAACAAATTTCTTACAATTTAGCATCTGAGAAACCACAGCTTCATCTCTTGCTTCTACTCTAATTTTGTACGGATTCAGGTATTTAATTTTATTCACTCCTATAATTCCAACTTCTTTCAACAGTTTTGCTAATGCGAATTGTTTAGGTATTTTGTTTTTACAATAAATGTATACCTCTACTGCTTCTTGTCTTTTCCATATCTTTTTCTTATTTTGGCTCATAACTAGGGTGAACCCATCATCGTCAGGTGACTCTTCCTCACGTTCTCTCTTACAAGGTACTTTCTCCGAATTCAGATTTCCTTCCTCATGGCTTTTTTCCCGCGTCACTATTTCAGTGTGTATTTCTACTTCCACCAATTTCCGATTGCTCAAATTGTCTTGATTGAGACATTCCGGGTCTTGACCAGCTCGAGATACTGCTCCTCGCATCTGGGGAATTGGGGTAGGAGCCCTTTCCGATGGTAACGGCGAGGGTTCTATCACCTCCTCCATAATTTCCTCCGATTCAATATCCTCCATAAAAAAGATTGTTTCACTGCGGCATTAACTCGTCCTTAGCTTAAGCGGATAGGCAAGTAACCGGTCGGCCGGCGCGAATAATAGGCGCTCGGCGAGCTCGATACCTACTCGAAAATAAATTCTCTCACCGCGTTGTAAACAGACGATCGTCTCGTACGAATGCCGCGTTGAGACTCCTATATTATTATACTTAACGTGCCCTCCGAACCCCGGAATTATTTACCATTTTCGGACAATCCGTGATTCAAGCTTGCAGTATCCTTACTACGTAAAATAAAGGGCAGTCTCACAAAGTGATTTCCACAATGTCCCCGACCTCCAGATCATGACCCCCATGCTCTAACCACTAGACCATGGAGGCTGTTATCTGACGATGACTTTGCAGTGGCAGCTTTGTTAACCGACTTCAAAGAAGAAGGAGGTTATTTCGTGGTACCTATACGGGAGGTGGTATAAATGAAACGAAATTTTTCTCTATTTTATATATTCATTCAGACAACGGTACACTGTGACATTAACGAACTTAACATTATTGAATGTAATTTGAGACAGATAACTACTATAATTTTACTGTTGAACGGTCACTAAACGATTTCAATATGTTACTTGGATACGGTAGACTACAAGTATCATTAGAACTGTTACATTGTGAAGGTAAATTATAATATGATTATTTTTTAATCAAGTGTACTTGATAATAGACAGTGGCTATGACCGCGTATTATTTTTTTCTAATAATGAATAATCTGATCGAAAATTCAAAACTATGGTACCGTTTGGCAGTAACGAAAAACATATTTGTAAATCTATCGTGAAACAATACTATCATGAAATTAATGCAATTTTTATTTACCTATTTCAATAGTTAAAAATAATTTAGTTCCCATCTTATAGGTAGGTATATTTTATTGAAATAGGTAGGTACTTCCAATAAAACGCGGACCATTCCATTTACGTCTGGATACTTACTAAAAATTGAAAATTAAGACATGTATACAATAAAATTATAATTAATCAGGAACACAGGATATTGAAAATAAATCTTAACAACATTAATTTGATATAACATAAGTGTTACAACGATTTTTACAGCTGCGACTTATATTGTATCGATAGACGAGGTAAATGGAAAAGTTACTGATACAGATAGATCTCGTTCCGTGTCCTGTAGCCCCTGCGGTGCGCTTGCGCTGACTACAATGTACTGGAGTATTGCAACAAAATAAGTACTACAAATAGATACGTATGTGATACATGCATTGAAAAAGATTTAGTCTACTTCGTACCTATTTCTATTTAAAAGTCGCGAAGGGAATGAATATATCAGGTAATCATATATGACAATGACACATCAATATAATTCACAGTACACCGCACGGGTCACAGAGAACACTTTCAGTGTGTTCATTTTGCTAATGATATGCAATTTAAAATCATTTGTTACAACTGAAAGCAATACTTATTTAGATTTAAAAAAAATCCACGATACCTACCAGATAGCTGTATTACTTAAAACTAAACAGTCAGTTGATGTAACGAAGAATAAACCACTTAATATCATAAAGGAAATGGTTCATTATCGTAGCGACGAACAGCGTTTTAGGTACTAGGTGGGTAGGTATCAATACAGGGAGAAATGCGATGTCAATCTTAAAGATGGTTCATGAAGGTGGTTCAGGAATACTCTACACTAAGTATTCATTTCAGGCGCGTCTTTTCACATGGCGTTTGTACGTACGCAACATACTTACACGAAGAGATTCTTTAAAATATATTTGTTATCTATCTTCAGGATTGACGTCCCTGCTCCATTCATTCTGTTTAATTACACACAAACAACATAGTTTGAGCCCGCCGGCGGTATATTTTTATAATTACTAAATTGAAATAAATAAACGATTGTGATAATAATAACATTACAGTAGATACTACTTTAATTTTTCAAAAGTAATATTATATCTAATATTGTTCTACATTCATGATTTCATATCACTCCAAAGAACAATATGACGATAGTAAATTGTCATGCAGTCATAATAATGTGCGAGTCGCCAGTAATGATCAAAACGAATACAGCATCACGAAATAAATGTCTACTTATCAACCAAAACCGCCTTTGTAGGTGTAGGTACAATAATACTACAAGTAATTTTACTTAACTACCTATCACGAAAATAACGTGGTACTTATTTATGTAATCGAAATGTATACTTTTTCCAGTATCATAATAAATTAATTAATATTTAATTATAACTACAAAATCCACATGTGATACAAAAAGAAATGAACCGTTTTCAGTTCAAACAAATGGCACTTTGCGATGTCTGCATTGAATTCCAATTAATTTATAGTAATGGTGTGTTATACAACGAAAATAGAATCAATTTTGACGCCGAACCTTATAACGCTTGCCTATCAGGGTATTACCATTTCGGCCAAATATATAATTTTATGTATATTTTTTTCTATAATAATAGTCATATGTATTTAATTTTATATAATAATTTTGAATTTTTATTATTCTAACTTTATTATAGTTAAGCACGTTCAGTGCGGGCGATGGCAGCGCGCGTGCGGGCGGACGCGCGGTCCGACCGCGAGCCTGCGCGGCCGGCCGCCGCCAGCCGGGTGCCGCCGCCGCCGCCACCGCCCGCCACCAGCAGATCGTCGCCGCACCCATCCCAACACTTACTGTGGTCAAAAATTTGGAAGGCACTTTCTACTTTTTCAAAAATTTTAAATTTTTAATTACTTTTTGAACACATTAGCCTAGACTTACACAATAGAAAATATGCGTAGTATTTAAACATTTACCAAAATTACGCAATTTATCCGAAACGTATAGGCCATTATATAACTTTTTTAATTTTAATTTTTTCACCTAGTTTAAACTTTATTTCCAAAAGGATAGCCAAACAGTTTTAACATTAGATCTGAATCGCAAATGTATTTTTTATTAATTTGGTCTTTTTTATACACTAATCCAAACATTGAACGAATCAGATAATCCAAATTCCAAATAATAGTGAAGTATCAAGGCCACTTGGAGACTTATTTTAAAACATGCTTTTCTAGCATGTTTTGCGACGAGACTTGCCGAGCGCCGGGGCGGGCGGCGCGTGACCACAGCGGCCGCGCCGCCCGCCCCCGCGCCTTCCCACTCTAATGTTACTATGAAGAACGATCGCCAACGAATGTCCGCCAACAATATCTAAAATCATGGTATACCCTTGCAGCAAGAAGATTTAATGAAAATTTCCTGCCGAAACTATGAGACACATTACAACTGTCCAATAGATGTTTAGATAAAACAAATTTGTACATTATACACTTATTCTTTCACACTAACAACACTTAAGAGATGTCAAAGTTGTTTGTATCGCGCGGAGGGGGCCGCCGATCGGCGCGGCTCGCTCTCGGCGCGGGCGCCGTGTGTAGGTGGCAGGGGTGCTCCGCAAACTTTCGTTAAAAACTCTTTCTTTATTCATCATCTTTCTACTCGCCATACAAAACTACACCCTGCTGGATTCAATTTGTATGGACAGTTGAAAAACTATTGAGAAGTCAAAAAAAAGTTTCAGGTAAAGTTCTTGTTTGAATAATTAGGGATCTCATCGAGAGTGGTGTAGTAGTTTGGAAGCCACCTGCACACGGTGGGGGAGCACGTTACACGACATAGATGTCTTACGAAGTACATGTGAAGTTTCTATCGTTATTAGCATGACTTTATCTGATCCATTGCTATACATAGTTATATAGATAATCTAATTAAATTGAAATGTATTCTAGCTACGAGCAGGTAGGTTAGCAGACGCTCGAAAGATGTACATTCTATGCTTGGCGATTTTAGTGCATCTAAATCTAAGATGGGCTCGCCGAAGTTGTGTTCTCAGAAAGTTTAGGTATTAAACATAAAGATGTATTAAGACTTTCTTGTACATTCTGGTGGAGGAGTATAAAGTAAGGTTTGGACTTCCTTAAGGTAGTGTTGTTCGATACTCTATCCGTAATTGAAATTAGGCGTCCTGATAGATCAGTCGAAAGAGATGATCAGTTTCATCTTTACATATAATACCTATTTATGAAACATATTATTAGAAGATTACCTGCTAAATGATTGTATGATTTCGACGATAATAGTAGACTATGTATGTTGAAAATGGGAGCTCTTACATTATTAAATTTTTATGATGTTCTATTATAACAGCTTACGATAGCACATCAAGACATCGATATTATGTCTCGCGACCTCACTAGTAATACAATCTAGTGCGGTCAAGAGATTCGAAAACTATTATTACATGGGTAGACGGGTTTTAACTTTTAGTACAGAAATTTCTCAAAACGCCTACTGTATTTTGAGATTTTTTACTTGATTAGACGACGTTTTATTGCAATACAATTTTAAAACGGAACAGAACATCTCTGAAAAATATTACAGGAGATCATTAAAGTTGATTGTCTAATACACGAGTAATATCGGTCGAGCCCTAAACGATCTAATTTAGCCTAACATTTGGAACAATCACTACTGGCTAATGATACATCTATATTACATTTGGCGATCACTAAGTCTACTCGTATGTGAATCGCTGCACGAACAGTGAACAATGAAACGCGGCGCGCGCCCGCCGCGCCCGCCAGCCGCCCGCCGGTCAATCGCAGCGGTGCGCGCGCGCGCCTCTACAAAAAGCAACAACACTGTTCAGTGTTACGTGGGTACCTATACATACCTATCTTTTTTAACTAGTTTTTATGTGTCACATCACTTATTTTTTTTCTCCCTGTCTCTCATCTGTCGATGTTCGTCACATCTCCGGTTTTTTATTAAAATCAATTAAAAAGTGTAAAGAAGAGTTCCTGCTGTTTTTACTGAACCTCACATCTCCGAACATATGGTCCTTCGAGCCGGATAGCGGAATTATCTTCATCAACACCTTCGGAGATATTGAAGACAAAGAGACGACGTCAGACCTACGCAAAAGGTCGTTGGGACAAAGACTTCGGCTTACACATAAGGATAACCCTTAACTCCATCAACATTCATCACGGGAGTCAGCGCGTAGGCTTCAGGACGTGGAATGGACTTTGGAATTAGTGTATAATAGCCAGTGTTAAAAGTGCTTAATTATTTCACCCAACATTCTTTTGCTCATAGTTAAGGTCAGGTAATATAGGTATAATATAAGTACACGTCAATTAGGTACGTATTATCTTATTTATAATATTATATAAGATTTATACCAGTTATTAAAAATTCATAGTGTTATAGCATTGCTAAAATCAAAAGTCCTTATATTGTACTGCATATCATATATCAGCTGTTTATCTTGTCGTAGTCGCATAATACCGTTATCGAGTACAATAGTATCCGGGCACCGGCGCCTGCGATACGTTACTGTATTCATATCATTCTTATTATGTTGTCAATTATCATACACAACAAAGTATAATTAGTTGATGTTACGTTATTTTGATAGTTTATAAAGGAAAATACGATTCAACACTTCATATAAGTTCATACCTATATGTTATTTGAGTGCATCTAAATATTAGTCTTCAATTTTAGTTAAGTTGTATTGTTAACCAAGTAATATTTGTTGTGAGTGCATTCGAGGTGAGAATATTTATTGTTTGTGTAATTACCGATCATAATTAGTGGTGTTGTAGTTTGTAATCTGTATTTATAACAAAACGAGATAGTGATTTGTGTGCATTTGTGCATTCCAGGTTTAATCTTCGCTTTCTAAGATGTCTGAAAAGGAAAAGGAGTTAATTAAAAAACGAGGCAGTTATAAAGGCCGTGTTACTTCGTTTGGTAATTACTTGGACAACCTATCACGATCACTGGACCGTTCTCAGGTAAACGAACTGCAGTTACGCGTAGATCAGATGATCAAATTATATCAACAGTACGATGAAGTGCAGACCAAACTTGAGTGTACTGTTGACAATGTTGATACCCTTTTAGATGAGAGGACTGAGTTTGAGTCTAAATACTATCAATTAATAGGCCGAGCACAGGAAATTATTTCATTTAATACTCAACTGAATGCTTCCAATGAAAGTGACAGTCGTTCTAAACATTCGTCTGAATTACATATTAATAATTGTGTTAAATTGCCCACTATTCAATTACCGAAATTCAACGGTAGCTATGACACTTGGCTTGAGTTTCATGACACCTTTTTAAGCCTTATCCATGACAATGACGCCATACCTGACATCAATAAATTTCACTATTTACGCGCATCGTTACAGGATAGTGCTGCCCTGGTGATTAAATCCATAGAATTCTCATCTATTAATTATAACGTAGCTTGGAGGTTATTGTGCGAGCGTTTTGATAATAAGCGACTTTTAATACAGAACCATGTTTCTGCACTATTTAACATTCAACCTATTTCTAAAGAGTCGGCTTCAAGTATTCGTCGTATTATTGATGATTTAAGCAAAAATCTCCGTGCGTTAGAGTCATTAAAGGAACCCACTGAACATTGGGACACCCTTCTAATACATCTTGTTTCAACCAAGCTGGATTCTAAGACTTTCCGTGAGTGGGAGGAGACCAAAGGACGAATAGAACAATTAAATACAATCACGTTAGACACTTTTGTCAAATTCCTCCGTGGTCGAGCCGATCTTTTAGAAACTCTTGATGTTTCGCGCGGCAGTTCATGTAGTGCGACAAAAAATATAAACAATGCTAATACTAAAATTCGAAGTATGTTATCCGTTACAGACAATCAATCTGGGCAGTCGAGTGCCGACACGGTTTCGTGTCCCAAGTGTGCCGGTGGACATAAGCTGAATTTTTGCCCTCAGTTCTTAATTTTGAATACTGAACAACGATTGAAGCTGTTGCCAGAGTTAAAGGTATGCTACAACTGTTTTCGTAAGGGTCACTTCGCTAACCAATGTAAAAAGAATGGTTGTAAAGTATGTAAGCGAAAGCATAATTCCCTTATTCATGTAAATGATATGAGGCGACACTTAGTTGCCGGCGCGAGGGAGGCGGTTTCGAGCACCTCGACCAGCAGTGTGGGTGCTTCAAGCAGCGCGAACGTGACCTCCGCCCCGGCCCAGCCGACTGCGGGCGTCACGCTGTCCGCGCGTGTGGACGACCTGTGCGCTGACCGTGACGTCATATTATCAACTGCTCTAATAAAGTTATACGATGTCAACCATCGCGAGCACGTCGCGCGGGCTGTACTTGACAGCGGCAGCACGTCATGCCTCATAACGGAGCGAATGTTTCAGCGTCTGAATTTGCCCATAAAACAAGTTAACCAAACGGTTTTAGGTGTTGGTAATGCGTCGTCATTGATTACAAAAATGTGTCGTGTCAAAATTAAATCAATAAACACCGACTATACTCGTAATATTGACTGCTTTGTTTTAACAACAATAATTGAAGATTTACCAAGTCGTCATGTGAACGTGTCGGAATTGAGCATTCCGTCTGACTTGGCTTTATGTGATCCTAGCTTTAACTCACCGTCCTCTGTGGATTTAATTATCGGTGCCGATGTATTTTGGGACTTACTAGAATCACAAAAGATCTCACTAGGTGCAGGTAAACCTACACTTTATAATACAAAATTGGGTTGGTTAATTTCCGGGCCTATAGGCCATGTCACTCATTCGGAATCCAATCCAATTTTATGCAACTTTGCACATGTTGACCAGGGTAATCACACTCCTCATGATGTCATTGACACCCAATTAACGCGGTTCTGGCAACTCGAAGAAGTTGACATTAAGACATCATATTATTCTGATGAGGAGCGGATGTGTGAAGAACATTTTATAAAAAATGTTTCACGTTTAGAAACTGGTCGTTTCTGCGTTAGAATCCCGTTAAAACATTCTGAAAGTTTGCTAGGAGATTCTTACAACAAGTCTCTAAAATGTCTTTTGTCATTAGAACGCAAATTGAAAAATAATCCTGGGTTAAGGCAAAAATACTGTCAGTTTATGTCGGAGTATGAACGTCTCGGTCATATGTCTGAGGTGAACAGCGATCAGTCTGCCCATTACATACCGCATCACGGTGTTGAACGTGAGAGTAGTACAACTACTAAATTAAGAGTGGTTTATAATGGTAGTAGTCCCACAACATCAGGCCATTCTTTTAATGATATTCAGATGGTGGGACCTACCATTCAAGATGATCTGATTTCTACATTATTACGCTTTCGTCAACATAAATTCATTTTATCTGCAGATGTGGAAAAGATGTACAGGCAGATTGTTGTTCACCCCGATGACAGACACTTGCAGCAGATACTATGGAGGGATGATCCCTCTCATGATGTTAAGTCGTTCCAGCTCAACACCGTTACGTACGGCACAGCCAGTGCACCCTTTCTGGCTGTGAGATGTTTGAAGCAATTGGGTATCGAGTGCACTGATGAGATGATCGCAGAGGTTATCCTTCACGATTTTTATGTAGATGACCTACTTACTGGTGCTGATTCCGTTAGTGAAGGCATTAAAATACGTCAAGGCGTAACTGAGGCTCTCGCATCTGGGTGCATGCCACTGCGTAAGTGGAAATCCAATGAACCCCTGTTATTAATGCACGACGATAGACAGTCGTCACTTAACTTAAAGTTGGGTGATAATGAACCATGTAAAACACTGGGCCTAGGTTGGGTGCCTGATAGCGATGAGATGTACTTCTCGATTGATATTGATGTCCCAAAGAATGTGACTAAGCGCACTATGCTTTCTGTAGTATCTCAGGTGTTTGATCCGTTGGGTTTGTTATCACCCTGCGTTATATTATTTAAGATGATGCTACAGAAGCTCTGGTTATTAAAATTGTCATGGGATGAACCACTGCCGTCTGATGTTTGTCAACAATGGAACAAAATTATTAGCTGCTTGCCAGACTTAAATCATGTTCGCATACCGCGACATGTCGTGTGCGACAGTGTTAACTCTATTGAGTTACACATATTTACTGATGCATCGCAGACAGCGTACGGCGCGTGTGTGTATGTAAGGAGTATTGACGTGAAGAACAAGGTACTCGTTCGTTTACTTACTGCAAAAAGCCGCGTCGCTCCTGTCAAGCCAACCACGATACCAAGGCTTGAGCTGTGTGGTGCTCTGGTTGGTGCGAAGTTGTATGAGAAGGTCGTCTCTTCACTCAGATTGAAGATTGATCGTTGCACGTTCTGGACTGACTCAACTATTGTTCTAGGATGGTTGAAGATGCATCCTAACAAATTACAAGTTTTTGTGCGTAATCGTGTTGCAGATATCTTGGACAAAGGTGGCAACTGCGTTTGGCGTCATGTGCCAACAGATGCCAATCCAGCCGATTACATCTCGCGCGGAGTTGATGCCTCTTCAATCCATTCCCTGGAGCAGTGGTGGTCAGGCCCTAGCTTTTTGAACAGTGCAGAGTCCTGTTGGCCAGCTAACGTGGTGGAGAAGTCAGCAGTAAATTTGCCAGAAACACGACTTCCTAACTCCGAAGTCACATTAAATACCGTTGTTTCTGACAGTAATAAATCGTTGCTGATTGATTTCAATCGATTTTCTAAATTGAATCGGCTCACACGTACCATGGCTTACGTACTGCGTTTCATCAAGAACTGCAAATATCGTGTAAGGGACACGTCCTGTCTTAGCGCACCAGAATTAAACCAAGCTTTTAATGTGATTATTAAAACTGCACAAAATGAATCATTCCCTGAGTATAATATTTTATTAAAGGGACAAACTCTACCAAATAAAAATCATTTGCTCAAGTTTAATGTATTTATTGACGCCAAAGGAGTATTGAGAGTTGGTGGTCGTCTCGCTAACTCTGATTTTGATTATGACAAAAAGTTCCCTATTTTAATACAGTCCAGTCATATTTTATCTAAAATAATATTTGATCACGAACACATTAAAATGTTGCATGCAGGGCCTCAATTATTATTGGCGTCATTGCGTGACAAGTATTGGCCCATCGGAGGTTTAAAACTAGCGAAAGCTTGCTACCGAAAATGCGTAAGGTGTAGTCGCGTAAAGGGACGTATTGTTGCGCCTATCATGGGAGATTTGCCACGGCAGCGCTTAGATTCTGGCGGCTGTACGTTTCTTAACGTAGGTATAGACTACGCAGGTCCAATGTTAGTGGCAAGTCGTCAAGGTCGTGGATGCCGGCACGTAAAGGTGTATATTGCCATATTTGTGTGCTTCACAACAAAGGCCATCCACCTAGAATTAGTGGGTGATTTAACAAGCAATTGCTTTATGTCAGCTTTGCGCCGATTTATTTCGCGACGAGGTAAACCTGTTAACATCTATTCTGACAATGGCACTTCGTTCGTTGGCGCTGCCAACGAGTTAGGTAAATTCTTGAAGGCTAATTGCAGTTCGTTTTCTGAGAATGTTGCCACCGAAGGCATTAATTTTCATTTTTCTCCTGCCTACGCTCCCCATTTCGGAGGTCTTTGGGAAGCGGGGGTAAAATCAACTAAATTCCATTTAATTAGAGTGTTGGGAAATTGTTATTTGACATACGAAGAATTTAACACTGTGCTAATCCAAATTGAAGCCGTATTAAATTCCCGGCCACTCACGCCGTTATCGTCAAGCCCGGACGACTTGCAGCCGTTAACGCCTGGACATTTTCTAATCGGCAGATCGATGACAGCCCTTCCTACCGAAGACCTGATGGATTCTTCAGCGAATCGCCTTACGCGTTACCAGCGGATAGAACAACTCCGTCAACATTTTTGGACACGTTGGAGCAGAGAATATCTGTCGGAGTTGCAGCAGCGTGGCAAATGGCGCGTCCCAAACAATCCGTTGAGTATCGGAGCTTTGGTGGCTGTGAAAGATGACCATTTACCACCATTAAAGTGGAGGATGGGCCGCATTATTGCATTGCACCCAGGTCAGGATGGAGTCAGTAGAGTTGCTGACGTGAAGACTGCCGGTGGAGTCGTTCGACGAGCGCACAACAAGATTTGCGTGTTACCCGTTGACAGTTAAGTTGGTTGAAAGCTAGAGCTTTCAACGCCCGGGGGTATGTTCAGTGTTACGTGGGTACCTATACATACCTATCTTTTTTAACTAGTTTTTATGTGTCACATCACTTATTTTTTTTCTCCCTGTCTCTCATCTGTCGATGTTCGTCACATCTCCGGTTTTTTATTAAAATCAATTAAAAAGTGTAAAGAAGAGTTCCTGCTGTTTTTACTGAACCTCACATCTCCGAACAAACACACAGTTACTAAATCGCTAGTAGAGAAATTGACATCCACTTGACGATAAAAGAAAGATACATCTATGTTTAATTTATGGTTATATCTAAGACTAATTCATAAATTTTGTCTTACACGTATGTTGTTGAATAAGATTAGGTATACCGAACAGTCTTTTGAATCGGGCCAAATATTTTTAATTTTGATTTCCCTATGTTCACAGATGGATCTAAGTTGTAAAGTTAGTTTAAGCTTACATGTAATGTTCGACATTCTATTATACTTATGAGTAGATAATAATGAAACACCAAGCGACAGTGGTAGAGACATGTAGCATGACTACTTACACGTTACGTGTCCCTCGCTAATTAACAAAAAAACTTAAAAATAACTAAAAGTACTCTTTCATAATAATACAAAATTCATAATTAATCAACAAGCATATTGCACAGCGATACCCCACATTAAATTATAATATAATAATTAGTTAAATAATGTTTCATGCGATGAAATGAATAAATTTAAATTAAAAAGGTAAATTAGTCGCCGGCTCGGAATCACCGGATCATTCACCGTGCAACCGCACAACCGCGCGGCTGTCGTGTGTTCATGGCTGCGCATATGCAGCGCTTAGAAGTAGCCGACGGAGTTGCGGTTGGGCACGAAATAAGGATAGGCGGGCAGCGGCGACGGCGGGACGCCCACTGGCGTGTGCGACTGCGCTGCGCCCGCGGCCTCGCTTCAGATGTTTTCAGCCCGCGCTTCCACTGGAGGAGGCTCCATCTTCACCGGCACTGGGGTCGACATTAGATCTTTGCCATTTTTGGCGATCGATACCGGGGTCTTGGGAGGGCCCATGTCTGACAGCTCAGCTACGTCTCTCTCGCTGTAGCGGCTATCCGGGCGGGGTGATGCGAATGGGCGGAAGGGGTCGGTGGGCTTTGGTGGCTCTAGCGCGTGTCCGGGTGGCGGTGGCGAGCAGAGCGGCGACTCGAGCCCGGCGGAGAGCGGCGAGGGGAGCCGCGGCGACTGCAGTGGCAGCGGGGGCAGGCCCAGGTGCGCCGGGTGGTCGGGCGGCCGCTGTGCAGCCACTACCATATTGCACATCTGCCGGCGCAAACCGTGTGCCACGGCGGCCACGGCGGCGGCAGCGGCCGCGTTCGGGGAGACGCCGCCTTCGCGCCCATTTCCACAGGCATTCCCGTAGGCATTTTGTACGCCCATGCCATCCTGAAACACGCAACGCCGGGAAATTACAATCTGTCTGCAATTTACCAGGTAAGGGGTTAAAATTGCAAATACTGTTAAAAACTAAGGTTGCGCATTCACTAGGTGCAACTGTCTTCCCTTAGCACTATCAGGTTAAGAATAGGTAACGTTATATGACAGTCACACCGAATGAAAGCGACGGTTCGTATTTGTCACTGTTACAAGTCGTAGTCAATCTGAATTGTTGCGATCCTAAACTTCACTGTAAGTGAGTGGTCATTAGGTCCATAAGTGTAACGCGTCGAAATCGCACAGCAATTACAATAGGTAATATAATTCGCAAAAGCATTTTCGCAATAGCAGTGGTAAATAAAAAAGTTATTAAACGGGGTTGGGGAATAGTCGAGCGGAGAGGATGCGAGGTGAGCGCCAAAGGGGACCATCATGCATTATTTGAGGGAGGTTTTGATTAGAATTTCAATTTCGCGATACTGACCGTAATGGCGGGGTAGACGGGGAGCACCTCCTCTTTGATGTGGTGCGTGGTGTGCGGCGCGTGCGTGTCGCGGAAGACGACGGCGCGGATGACGCCGCGGATGTGCTCATCAGGCCACACGCCCAGCAGGATGCGCTGCGGCCGCCCGCGACCCTTCGGCCTCAAATCTGTGAATCCATCCAATAGTCAAACGTGAACAGATAAAGCTCCACCATTACAAAGCTAAATCTGAACCCTCCAGATATGAACTCCTAAACACTACAATTCATAACAAAGAACGTTTATAACCGTAACTTAAAAACAAAAATAATATCAGATATGACCAGTAACAACCAAACCATAAATAGGCAGAAAACAATCAAACGATCAAACGCCATATGGGTTCTTTGACTTAAATGGATTTGACATACATTAAAAAAAAAGATAATTAATGAAAAAGCACCAGGGTAATTCTCACCAAATCTCGAAATTCCAGTCCTGTGAGTTTATCAGAAAAACTAATCGACAGAAAAGGGATATTATTTTTTCTTTGAAAAGTATATCATTGCTGCTAACTATGGATATTACAAAATGTGACCCAATGAGAACAAATTTTATTTTTTTTATATAAATATATCTTTGAAAATCATTCCCTCACTATGTCCCACACTCCCAATTATAATATATTCAAGTGAATAAAATCAACTAAATTATAATATAACTGATTGCAAGTTGAACTAAACTATTAAAATATGATACATCTTCATTTATCTACTGCCATTTATAATAAAATGTTAATAAAAGGGGGTACAATTCATTGTAATACTTGTGTCCCATGATTGGTAATCATTCCCTCACACATCTACCGACAGTCGATTTATAATCATACTTTTAATGATTTTGCAACGCTATCATTAGTTTTTGATAGTTGACAATACTGTCAATGTTTCAAAATGCCGATTTCACCTGGTGCGTGCATGACTTTCTCTTGCGAAAAGCTTTAGCAAATTTATTTCAAAGTCTACTTTTTTTAACGTCATTACTCCACAATCAATAAAAATAAGAGGTAAGTAAATAATCTAAGTTTTAATTATACTGAAATGTTTGGTATTGGGAGTAGTTTACTAACACAAAGTCGCATGCCTAAAAGTAAGGGTATGTTTACGAGATCGTTTCGTTTTTCTTTGATTTTGTCATTCCCTCACCATCATTCCCTCATGAAAATGTATGGTGAGGGAATGACGATTTATGAGGGAATGATTTGTCTACTTGAGTTTTCTTTCGCTAACTTTCTTGCTAACCTAATTTTCGCATTGCTTTGTTGCTTTAGAGAAAATAACTGCAAATAGAAAGAAGTTGTCCATGGAAGAAGCTCAATTAAGAAAGAAAGAGTATGATAGAAAGCGCAGAGAGAAAATGAAATCCGACCCCGAAGGCTTAGAAAAACTTCGGCCAAAAGAAAAACTTAAGTACTTTTTTTCTGGGGCCTACTATATTATACACTAGCTTTTGCCCGCGACTTCGTCCGCGTGGCGTGTTATATAAGAGAGAGATCTTTGTGTGTGTGGGAGTGCATACTTATGCAGTTTAGATTTTTTCATAAGTACAATTTTTTTCCCAATAACTCCCATTTTTCAAAATACAGCCAAAAATAAACTTTATATTTACTAAGGTATGCATGCATGCTAGATTGAATCAATTGATTGAATTGATTTTTTTTAATTGATTGTTCATTGAGTTTTAATTTTAATACACACTTCCTCTCTTCCCTTCAACGTTGCTGTGCCCTACAGGGTCCATGTTTTAGTTCCTATGCCTATGTAACACCCCATTGTACTACATGGAATGCAATAAATAATTTAATTGAATTGAATTGAAAACATCTATCTTACGCGGTTTCGATTTTTTCATACAAATGTTTTTTCCCGCTAACTACCGTTTCCGTGGGAATTTTGTAATATCCTGTTGCAACTAAGCTTTAAGTTTACTAAAGTACCTGCATGCCAAATTTCAAACGTCTAACTTGAGTGGTTTAGATTTTTCATACAAAAGGATTTTCCCGCTAATTCCCGTTCCCGTGAGAAATTTGGGAATTCCTTTCTTAGTGCACCTCTACGGTACCTATGGTACCTGCATGCCAAATTTCAAACGTCTAACTTGAGTGGTTTAGATTTTTCATACAAAAGGATTTTCCCGCTAATTCCCGTTCCCGTGAGAATTTCGGGAATTCCTTTCTTAGTACACCTCTACGGTATCTAAGGTACCTGCATGACAAATTTCAAACATCTAACTTGAATGGTTTAGATTTTTCATACAAAAGGATTTTCCCGCTAATTCCCGTTCTCGTGGGAATTTCGGGAATTCCTTTCTTAATGCACCTTTACGGTACCTAAGGTACCTGCATGACAAATTTCAAACGTCTAACTTGAGTGGTTTAGATTTTTCATACAAAAGGATTTTCCCGCTAATTCCCGTTCTCGTGGGAATTTCGGGAATTCCTTTCTTAGTGTACCTCTACGGTATCTAAGGTACCTGCGTGCCAAATTTCAAACGTCTAGCTTGAGTGGTTTAGATTTTTCATACAAAAGGATTTTCCCGCTAATTCCCGTTCCCGTGGGAATTGAAATTCCTTTCTTAGTACACCTCTACGGAATCTAAGGTACCTGCATGACAAATTTCAAACATCTAACTTGAATGGTTTAGATTTTTCATACAAAAGGATTTTCCCGCTAATTCCCGTTCCCGTGAGAATTTTGGGAATTCCTTTCTTAGTGCACCTCTACGGTACCTATGGTACCTGCATGCCAAATTTCAAACGTCTAACTTGAGTGGTTTAGATTTTTCATACAAAAGGATTTTCCCGCTAATTCCCGTTCCCGTGAGAATTTCGGGAATTCCTTTCTTAGTACACCTCTACGGTATCTAAGGTACCTGCATGACAAATTTCAAACATCTAACTTGAATGGTTTAGATTTTTCATACAAAAGGATTTTCCCGCTAATTCCCGTTCTCGTGGGAATTTCGGGAATTCCTTTCTTAATGCACCTTTACGGTACCTAAGGTACCTGCATGACAAATTTCAAACGTCTAACTTGAGTGGTTTAGATTTTTCATACAAAAGGATTTTCCCGCTAATTCCCGTTCCCGTAGGAATTTCGGAAATTCCTTTCTTAGTGCACCTCTACGGTATCTAAGGTACCTGCATGCCAAATTTCAAACGTCTAACTTGAGAGGTTTAGATTTTTCATACAAAAGAATTTCCCTTCACTACTCTGCTCCTATTGATTGTAGCGTGATGAAAGGTATACTATAACCTGTCCAGGAGTGTGAAGAATAATTGTACCAAGTTTCATTAAAATCCGTCTAGTAGTTTTTGTTTCTATAAGGAACATACAGACAGACAGACAGACAGACAGACAGACAGACAGACAGACAGACAGACAGACAGACAAAAATTTTACTGATTGCATTTTTGGCATCAGTATCGACCACTTATCACCCCCTGAAAGTTATTTTGAAAAAATATTTAATGTACAGAATTGACCTCTCTACAGATTTATTATAAGTATAGATAGACAAAACTCCCAGCAAAAACTATAAAAAAATCACTAACTCAATTCAGTTTTCTGCCTACTTCCTACCCCCTAAGTACGATGACGTGATCAATTTGCTCGTACAACCGTTTTTAGATAACCAACTATTACCTTACTAAATTTCATTAAAATCCGTTCAGCCGTTTAGACGTGAAAGAGCAAAAGTCCCAACAAAAACGACTACAAATCACTAAATCAATTTAGTTATCTGCCAACTGCCTACCCCCTAAGAACGATGGCGTGATTATTTATAGCCTACTAGCTGGTACCCGCGACTTCGTCTGCGTACTTTTAATTTGAATATTAAGGATTATATAAAAGGAACGGTATAGCATGTGATTAAAAGAGAGTAAGTAGGTATATTTAAAAAAAAAAAATATCTGTTTACAGTCGTTATAAAGTACCTATGTATTCCATTGAGTGGCAGAAATTACCTAGGAATATTTATCGGTCCCTTATGTCCAAGACACTTACAGGGGTCAGCGTCACGTTGTGTACAAAAATATTTTAAAATGACCTAATTTAAAACTTTTTTGTACACAACGTTTGCTATTTTGTTATTATTTGTTAAAATGTAGAAATTGTTTGGACTCGACACTCGCGAGCAGGCCACGTATACACCACGTGCGCTCCCCCACCACAAGACAGCGCCGTTGACTGCCGCCACACTTCGGCGAATGTGCGCGACGACGAACGACGACCGACGGCAGTGGCGGCGATGCAGAGTATTCGTTAAAAGGAACTTTATCTACAAAAGCCAATTTTTTTTAACTTGATACACCCAAAACTACTAAATATCATGTTCCTAAGTTCAGTGGTTAATATTTTGTATACAAAAAGTTTGGCTTCGTAGTTCCCGTTCCGAATCCGTTCCGTTCCGTTCGAATTTCGGAAAATCCGTTTGTTGAAAAACTCTGCACATCCTAAGAGACCTACGTACCAAGTTTCATGGTTTTATCTTCAAAAATGACGAATACCCATACAAACATTCAACCCGTATTTCACCCCCATACTGGTAAAAATTTCAAAATGCTTGAACAAACGATTTTTTGTTTGTTATTTAGTGCCTAAACACAAAATTTAATATTTTTATCTTGAAAAATGACGAACCTCATAAAAAATTTCAACACCTATTTCATCCCCTCAAAGATCGAATTTTCAAAAACGCTTTAACAAATTGTTTTTTTATTTCTTATCAAGTTCCTAAATATAAAGTTTCGTGGTTTTATCCCCAAAAATGACGAACTCCCATACAAACTTTCAACCCTCATTTCACCCCCTCACTGGTCGAAATTTCAGCAACGCTAGAACAAATGTTTAATTATTTTTTATCAAGTGCTTAAATATAAAGTTTCATGGATTTATATTTTAAAATTAAAATATCCCATACAAACTTTCAACCCCTATTTCAATCTCTTCGTCCCTTCTTTTCGCAATAAAAGGTATCCTATGTCCTTTCTCAGGGTCTAAAGATTGTCTGTGCCAAATTTAATCAAAATCGGTTGAGAGGTTTAAGCGGGAAAGCGTAACAGACAGACAGACAGACAGAGTTACTTTCGCATTTATAATATTAGTAAGGATTATTTTCCCTCGTTAAATAGTAAACAAACTAAGTGTAGGTGTTATAATTTCGTTGACGAACTGATTACCTATCCGTTTCTTTGTCTAAAATGAGTATTACCTTATTACTATGATTGATTACTGGGCTTAAAGTTCGTATAAATGTCTATCGAATTACCTCCTCAAGTTTAAAGCGTAGCTAGTCATGTAGTACTATATTAATTATGTGGTGTAAGTAATTAGATTTTATCTGTATGTAATGTAACAGTCAGTTGAATAAAAAAACTTATACAAATCAGATCAATTAATTGGCGTAATGTGATTCTAGAAAGAGTTTTAATGTTAATAGATAGCTAGCTATAGCTATGTGTAGGTTCCTGTAGGAATGAGATATAACTGTTTAATAAAGACAGTTGCATCAAAATTTTATCATAAATTCCCTAAATTATGGCGCCTACCTACCCTCTAAGTTAGAAAAGTGATCAAGTACTAACTTGAGGTCACTCAGTTTAAAAAAAAACATCGAAATCATTCCAGTAGCTATGGCGTCATGCGCTTCTTGACACGATCACGAAATCTAGATTTCCGCGGGAATGAGGTATTTTCCCGCCATAAAAAGTAGCCTGTGTCCGTGCCTAAGATCCTATCTTTAAATTAACCAAGTCTTATAAAATTCCGTTCAGACGTTAAGGCGTGAATGAGGCAAACTTTTAAAACAAACAATTAAAAATCACTAACCTAGTTTTCTGTCTACTGCCTACGCCTTAAGTACGATAGCATAAATATTAATAGGCCATATCCTTTTCTAGATTACTATCTATCAGCTAACTAAATTTCATCAAAATCCGTTGAGCCGTTTAGGCATGATAGACAAAACTCCCAGCAAAAACCATAAAAAAATCACTAACTCAATTCAGTTTTCTGCCTACTTCCTACCCCCTAAGTACGATGACGTGATCAATTTGATCGTACAACCGTTTTTAGATAACCAACTATTACCTTACTAAATTTCATTAAAATCCGTTCAGCCGTTTAGACGTGAAAGAGCAAAAGTCCCAACAAAAACGACTACAAATCACTAAATCAATTTAGTTATCTGCCAACTGCCTACCCCCTAAGAACGATGGCGTGATTATTTATAGCCTATGACCATTTCTAGGTTATCATCTATCACCATACCAAATTTCATCAAAATCCGTTGAGCCGTTTAGGCGTGAAAGAGTAACAGACAGACAGACAGACAGACAGACAGACAGAGTTACTTTCGCATTTATAATATTAGTATGGATGACCATTTCTAGGTTATCATCTATCACCATGCCAAATTTCATCAAAATCCGTTGAGCCGTTTAGGCGTGAAAGAGTAACAGACAGACAGACAGACAGACAGACAGACAGACAGACAGAGTTACTTTCGCATTTATAATATTAGTATGGATATCAAGTTACATGCATACTATGAAATTGTTGAAAGACAGACAGACAGACAGACAGACAGACAGACAGACAGACAGACAGACAGACAGACAGACAGACAGACAGACAGACAGACAGACAGACAGACAGACAGACAGACAGACAGACAGACAGACAGACAGACAGACAGACAGACAGACAGACAGACAGACAGACAGACAGACAGACAGACAGACAGACAGACAGACAGACAGACAGACAGACAGACAGACAGACAGACAGACAGACAGACAGACAGACAGACAGACAGACAGACAGACAGACAGACAGACAGACAGACAGACAGACAGACAGACAGACAGACAGACAGACAGACAGACAGACAGACAGACAGACAGACAGACAGACAGACAGACAGACAGACAGACAGACAGACAGACAGACAGACAGACAGACAGACAGACAGACAGACATACAGACAGACAGACAGACAGACAGACAGACAGACAGACAGACAGACAGACAGACAGACAGACAGACAGACAGACAGACAGACAGACAGACAGACAGACAGACAGACAGACAGACAGACAGACAGACAGACAGACAGACAGACAGACAGACAGACAGACAGACAGACAGACAGACAGACAGACAGACAGACAGACAGACAGACAGACAGACAGACAGACAGACAGACAGACAGACAGACAGACAGACAGACAGACAGACAGACAGACAGACAGACAGACAGACAGACAGACAGACAGACAGACAGACAGACAGACAGACAGACAGACAGACAGACAGACAGACAGACAGACAGACAGACAGACAGACAGACAGACAGACAGACAGACAGACAGACAGACAGACAGACAGACAGACAGACAGACAGACAGACAGACAGACAGACAGACAGACAGACAGACAGACAGACAGACAGACAGACAGACAGACAGACAGACAGACAGACAGACAGACAGACAGACAGACAGACAGACAGACAGACAGACAGACAGACAGACAGACAGACAGACAGACAGACAGACAGACAGACAGACAGACAGACAGACAGACAGACAGACAGACAGACAGACAGACAGACAGACAGACAGACAGACAGACAGACAGACAGACAGACAGACAGACAGACAGACAGACAGACAGACAGACAGACAGACAGACAGACAGACAGACAGACAGACAGACAGACAGACAGACAGACAGACAGACAGACAGACAGACAGACAGACAGACAGACAGACAGACAGACAGACAGACAGACAGACAGACAGACGGACAGACAGACAGACAGACAGACAGACAGACAGACAGACAGACAGACAGACAGACAGACAGACAGACAGACAGACAGACAGACAGACAGACAGACAGACAGACAGACAGACAGACAGACAGACAGACAGACAGACAGACAGACAGACAGACAGACAGACAGACAGACAGACAGACAGACAGACAGACAGACAGACAGACAGACAGACAGACAGACAGACAGACAGACAGACAGACAGACAGACAGACAGACAGACAGACAGACAGACAGACAGACAGACAGACAGACAGACAGACAGACAGACAGACAGACAGACAGACAGACAGACAGACAGACAGACAGACAGACAGACAGACAGACAGACAGACAGACAGACAGACAGACAGACAGACAGACAGACAGACAGACAGACAGACAGACAGACAGACAGACAGACAGACAGACAGACAGACAGACAGACAGACAGACAGACAGACAGACAGACAGACAGACAGACAGACAGACAGACAGACAGACAGACAGACAGACAGACAGACAGACAGACAGACAGACAGACAGACAGACAGACAGACAGACAGACAGACAGACAGACAGACAGACAGACAGACAGACAGACAGACAGACAGACAGACAGACAGACAGACAGACAGACAGACAGACAGACAGACAGACAGACAGACAGACAGACAGACAGACAGACAGACAGACAGACAGACAGACAGACAGACAGACAGACAGACAGACAGACAGACAGACAGACAGACAGACAGACAGACAGACAGACAGACAGACAGACAGACAGACAGACAGACAGACAGACAGACAGACAGACAGACAGACAGACAGACAGACAGACAGACAGACAGACAGACAGACAGACAGACAGACAGACAGACAGACAGACAGACAGACAGACAGACAGACAGACAGACAGACAGACAGACAGACAGACAGACAGACAGACAGACAGACAGACAGACAGACAGACAGACAGACAGACAGACAGACAGACAGACAGACAGACAGACAGACAGACAGACAGACAGACAGACAGACAGACAGACAGACAGACAGACAGACAGACAGACAGACAGACAGACAGACAGACAGACAGACAGACAGACAGACAGACAGACAGACAGACAGACAGACAGACAGACAGACAGACAGACAGACAGACAGACAGACAGACAGACAGACAGACAGACAGACAGACAGACAGACAGACAGACAGACAGACAGACAGACAGACAGACAGACAGACAGACAGACAGACAGACAGACAGACAGACAGACAGACAGACAGACAGACAGACAGACAGACAGACAGACAGACAGACAGACAGACAGACAGACAGACAGACAGACAGACAGACAGACAGACAGACAGACAGACAGACAGACAGACAGACAGACAGACAGACAGACAGACAGACAGACAGACAGACAGACAGACAGACAGACAGACAGACAGACAGACAGACAGACAGACAGACAGACAGACAGACAGACAGACAGACAGACAGACAGACAGACAGACAGACAGACAGACAGACAGACAGACAGACAGACAGACAGACAGACAGACAGACAGACAGACAGACAGACAGACAGACAGACAGACAGACAGACAGACAGACAGACAGACAGACAGACAGACAGACAGACAGACAGACAGACAGACAGACAGACAGACAGACAGACAGACCGACAGACAGACAGACAGACAGACAGACAGACAGACAGACAGACAGACAGACAGACAGACAGACAGACAGACAGACAGACAGACAGACAGACAGACAGACAGACAGACAGACAGACAGACAGACAGACAGACAGACAGACAGACAGACAGACAGACAGACAGACAGACAGACAGACAGACAGACAGACAGACAGACAGACAGACAGACAGACAGACAGACAGACAGACAGACAGACAGACAGACAGACAGACAGACAGACAGACAGACAGACAGACAGACAGACAGACAGACAGACAGACAGACAGACAGACAGACAGACAGACAGACAGACAGACAGACAGACAGACAGACAGACAGACAGACAGACAGACAGACAGACAGACAGACAGACAGACAGACAGACAGACAGACAGACAGACAGACAGACAGACAGACAGACAGACAGACAGACAGACAGACAGACAGACAGACAGACAGACAGACAGACAGACAGACAGACAGACAGACAGACAGACAGACAGACAGACAGACAGACAGACAGACAGACAGACAGACAGACAGACAGACAGACAGACAGACAGACAGACAGACAGACAGACAGACAGACAGACAGACAGACAGACAGACAGACAGACAGACAGACAGACAGACAGACAGACAGACAGACAGACAGACAGACAGACAGACAGACAGACAGACAGACAGACAGACAGACAGACAGACAGACAGACAGACAGACAGACAGACAGACAGACAGACAGACAGACAGACAGACAGACAGACAGACAGACAGACAGACAGACAGACAGACAGACAGACAGACAGACAGACAGACAGACAGACAGACAGACAGACAGACAGACAGACAGACAGACAGACAGACAGACAGACAGACAGACAGACAGACAGACAGACAGACAGACAGACAGACAGACAGACAGACAGACAGACAGACAGACAGACAGACAGACAGACAGACAGACAGACAGACAGACAGACAGACAGACAGACAGACAGACAGACAGACAGACAGACAGACAGACAGACAGACAGACAGACAGACAGACAGACAGACAGACAGACAGACAGACAGACAGACAGACAGACAGACAGACAGACAGACAGACAGACAGACAGACAGACAGACAGACAGACAGACAGACAGACAGACAGACAGACAGACAGACAGACAGACAGACAGACAGACAGACAGACAGACAGACAGACAGACAGACAGACAGACAGACAGACAGACAGACAGACAGACAGACAGACAGACAGACAGACAGACAGACAGACAGACAGACAGACAGACAGACAGACAGACAGACAGACAGACAGACAGACAGACAGACAGACAGACAGACAGACAGACAGACAGACAGACAGACAGACAGACAGACAGACAGACAGACAGACAGACAGACAGACAGACAGACAGACAGACAGACAGACAGACAGACAGACAGACAGACAGACAGACAGACAGACAGACAGACAGACAGACAGACAGACAGACAGACAGACAGACAGACAGACAGACAGACAGACAGACAGACAGACAGACAGACAGACAGACAGACAGACAGACAGACAGACAGACAGACAGACAGACAGACAGACAGACAGACAGACAGACAGACAGACAGACAGACAGACAGACAGACAGACAGACAGACAGACAGACAGACAGACAGACAGACAGACAGACAGACAGACAGACAGACAGACAGACAGACAGACAGACAGACAGACAGACAGACAGACAGACAGACAGACAGACAGACAGACAGACAGACAGACAGACAGACAGACAGACAGACAGACAGACAGACAGACAGACAGACAGACAGACAGACAGACAGACAGACAGACAGACAGACAGACAGACAGACAGACAGACAGACAGACAGACAGACAGACAGACAGACAGACAGACAGACAGACAGACAGACAGACAGACAGACAGACAGACAGACAGACAGACAGACAGACAGACAGACAGACAGACAGACAGACAGACAGACAGACAGACAGACAGACAGACAGACAGACAGACAGACAGACAGACAGACAGACAGACAGACAGACAGACAGACAGACAGACAGACAGACAGACAGACAGACAGACAGACAGACAGACAGACAGACAGACAGACAGACAGACAGACAGACAGACAGACAGACAGACAGACAGACAGACAGACAGACAGACAGACAGACAGACAGACAGACAGACAGACAGACAGACAGACAGACAGACAGACAGACAGACAGACAGACAGACAGACAGACAGACAGACAGACAGACAGACAGACAGACAGACAGACAGACAGACAGACAGACAGACAGACAGACAGACAGACAGACAGACAGACAGACAGACAGACAGACAGACAGACAGACAGACAGACAGACAGACAGACAGACAGACAGACAGACAGACAGACAGACAGACAGACAGACAGACAGACAGACAGACAGACAGACAGACAGACAGACAGACAGACAGACAGACAGACAGACAGACAGACAGACAGACAGACAGACAGACAGACAGACAGACAGACAGACAGACAGACAGACAGACAGACAGACAGACAGACAGACAGACAGACAGACAGACAGACAGACAGACAGACAGACAGACAGACAGACAGACAGACAGACAGACAGACAGACAGACAGACAGACAGACAGACAGACAGACAGACAGACAGACAGACAGACAGACAGACAGACAGACAGACAGACAGACAGACAGACAGACAGACAGACAGACAGACAGACAGACAGACAGACAGACAGACAGACAGACAGACAGACAGACAGACAGACAGACAGACAGACAGACAGACAGACAGACAGACAGACAGGACAGACAGACAGACAGACAGACAGACAGACAGACAGACAGACAGACAGACAGACAGACAGACAGACAGACAGACAGACAGACAGACAGACAGACAGACAGACAGACAGACAGACAGACAGACAGACAGACAGACAGACAGACAGACAGACAGACAGACAGACAGACAGACAGACAGACAGACAGACAGACAGACAGACAGACAGACAGACAGACAGACAGACAGACAGACAGACAGACAGACAGACAGACAGACAGACAGACAGACAGACAGACAGACAGACAGACAGACAGACAGACAGACAGACAGACAGACAGACAGACAGACAGACAGACAGACAGACAGACAGACAGACAGACAGACAGACAGACAGACAGACAGACAGACAGACAGACAGACAGACAGACAGACAGACAGACAGACAGACAGACAGACAGACAGACAGACAGACAGACAGACAGACAGACAGACAGACAGACAGACAGACAGACAGACAGACAGACAGACAGACAGACAGACAGACAGACAGACAGACAGACAGACAGACAGACAGACAGACAGACAGACAGACAGACAGACAGACAGACAGACAGACAGACAGACAGACAGACAGACAGACAGACAGACAGACAGACAGACAGACAGACAGACAGACAGACAGACAGACAGACAGACAGACAGACAGACAGACAGACAGACAGACAGACAGACAGACAGACAGACAGACAGACAGACAGACAGACAGACAGACAGACAGACAGACAGACAGACAGACAGACAGACAGACAGACAGACAGACAGACAGACAGACAGACAGACAGACAGACAGACAGACAGACAGACAGACAGACAGACAGACAGACAGACAGACAGACAGACAGACAGACAGACAGACAGACAGACAGACAGACAGACAGACAGACAGACAGACAGACAGACAGACAGACAGACAGACAGACAGACAGACAGACAGACAGACAGACAGACAGACAGACAGACAGACAGACAGACAGACAGACAGACAGACAGACAGACAGACAGACAGACAGACAGACAGACAGACAGACAGACAGACAGACAGACAGACAG